>NW_027498769.1:0-82939 GCF_021521415.1 Bidens hawaiensis | reverse complement strand
TAAATAACAATCTCATCCAAATCATCCACTCTAATCTTAATATACAATTGAATTTTGTCTCATAAAGAGTTTTAATAACATTTAGCTCTTCTCAATTTTAATTATTCATTAAGACATGATATGACTATCCTACTGCTCTTTCTAATAACAATCATTGTAATAAAAACTAGAGCATAACAAATGGGATGCGTCAATCATAATGTCTCTTATAATAAATATAATCAATAATTTATTTAAATAAATTCTATCACTATATTTATTCTTGATTTAGTTTTTCCTAAGACTAATCAAAATAACTCATAAGATGCATGCATTCTTTCTTGAAAGTTCTAACTATAAGGTTAAATGGCATTATCGAATACATCATAATGTAAAATACCATGACCCATAAAATTAAGGGCTTACACATGGAAATAAATACATTTTTTTAGTACATTACATACTAAAATTTTTAGCAGTACAATTTGGTGCCTTACGAATCAACTATAACACTCAGAAGTACCAAAGGAAAATGAGTGTGTTGATCAGCAACATATGGACACTAAAAGAAATGTCTGGTGCTAGAAATAAGATGTTATTCAACTCACTACCACTAAAACCTAAAAGAGGATAATTCTAAGGTTCGCAGACAAAATACAAGTATTACTTCCAGTTTTAAGTTCTCTATGGAGAAGTCTCGTAAAAATATGTCATTATATTAGGCATAAGTAACAAGGCTATCCATAATTCAAAAGAGCATCTGGCTAAAACAGTAGTCGTGAATTAATGATATTTAAGTCTGCTAATCCTAATATTCCAATTAACATGATAGGCTGAGTCTAGTTCTATAAGTTTCTTTACTGATATCAACAAATAACTAACATGAGTGTTGGTGACAAAATTTAAATGTTAATGCTATTATAACCATGAAAAACTGTCTTCTAATTATGTTTTATGTTACCTTAAATATTCTGGAGATAAATCAGAATTTAGTATCAATACTTAAGCTACATTATGACAGTTGTGAGGTTTGCATAGCCAACATAAAGTCACTCTTACCCTAAAATCTCATATTATTTGTTATCAGTATCTGGAGTGAAACAATTATAAAATAGAACTAGATAATACTACATGCTTTCACAACTTTTGTTATAATGCAAATAAAAATTTAACGATAGACAAATGAGACCTATAATATTCATCTATTATAACCAAATTTCATGAGAAATCATGACATGGTTGATGAGGGTGAATTTCATATAATCTCATTCTTAGTGATTTAAATCATGTGTTAAATGCCCTAAACATTACTTGGCTTAAGGACTAAGTATGAGTCCACCATAAGTTATATTTCACTGACATTCATGAAACTTATTCAAACGGAATATTTAGACATAATTCTTTTATCATTTAAAATGCTATTTACTTGTATCTAATCAGTATTCTATGGTCCCTGGTCTTAAAGAGATACGTTCATATACTTAATACGATTTCTTCTAAATATGTCCTTTAAGTTTATTATGACATCTGGACGTTAATGGAATCAAATCAAGTCTAACATATATATGACAGATTCCCACGTCATGTACATCATTGAAACTTCTCTTGTATTTTTCCTAGAGATATTAAAGATCAGTGGGAGCCTTAAGTGTCTCAATCATAACTTACAAGATTTGCAAGAGGTGGGGGAGTGAAAACTTGATATTATCTCAAATACACCTCTTGTACAAGACACTACTCCATCAAAACTTATCTCTTTAGAATTTACTACTACTCTTACAAAAGTTTCATTGTTGCTTAAACGTTGACAAATTCAGATTTCTTACTAAATTAATCCTCAACAAGAGAAACTGCAACAACTTATATTATTAACTTGTTTCTCTGTTAGAATCTATTGGTCTTTAAATACTGACCCTAAGTATGCTAATTTCCTAAAGGTTTCTAAGGTCAGTGGGAGCAGTAAAAGTCTTTATAATGACTTGTTAAAAGTACAAGAGGCGGGGGGAAGAGAGATATTAAATTTTACTCCAATTACACCTCTTGTACACCATACTGTGCCAAATCTTACACACTTAGAATCCTGAAATGATAACAACCTAACTAAGAGCTAATCCATAAAACTGAGACTTTTAAAATTACCCAATAATCAATTTATGAGGCCATCTAGGTTTTAAAACCTACTAAATTTGATGCTTATGTAACCTCCCTAACTAAAGTTGAATTGGATGTTGGAAAGTTTAATGATTATACCCCTTATAATTAAACCATTATCATCAATCATAATTGACTCCATAAGTCGCTAACGTTTTGAGATTTGGTTGAATCACCTAAAGGTGTTCATAACTAAACTAAATCCTAACACAAACGTTAAGACACTAAGAAGCATAACTGATTATTAAAGGTTAGATTCAAAAGGGAATAAATCATCAAAGAATCTTATAACCTATATTATAAAACATTTCTTTGAGGATCATTACTGTTCAAGTAGCTTATAATAGTTAAAGAGTTACGTTAGAAGAACATTAAAACAACTTTCCCTAATAACTGACTTATATATCTACATGCTCATAAAACAACCTAAATGTTATAAACTGAAGGTTAATGAACATTTAGTCCATAAGTCAATAAAATCCATATATGGGTTAATGCAAACATCAAAATTTGATGAAATATTTATACAATTATTTTCATCAAAAACCAAGTGGATTAATGTACTGTAACGATTCCGACTAAACCAGGTATACCCTAACTGGTAGACGATAGTTACATTATATTTAATGTCGGGTACATGAATTACCATAGTAATTATACGAGAATACATGGTTCACTGTATTGATTGTACGTGAATATATAATTCATCGTATTGAATATGCGATTAATCGATCGATAGTTATTGAAACCCGAACAAATCGAGGGTTCAATTATAGACGATATCTATAATATTTAGTGATGTTACGAAGCATTAATGCTTCGGGATAAGTAAAGTACGGCACAGAAAAAGAATTTCGATTTAATGGTACGTCGGTACATTAAACGAAACCTTCAATACCAAACCGAGCAAGAGATGATCGATCAAGCCGAAAAAGATGCGCGATAATTAATAATATGATGTTTTAAGTTAATAAATGTCATGGTTTAAGTTTTTAAAGTTTTTAAATCGGTTTTATATAAATTTCATTTTTAAGCCGAAAAACGACCGTTTTAGCCTCGTTTTAAGCCGAACTAAACGTTTAACCGAAAAACGAACTGAACCAGATTATCCAAAACATTATCCGGATTTCGAGAATCCAAACATGTGGCTAGAAATGGAGAGGTGGGTCGCACCCCACCCCTCTACTTGATCCGATCGGAAATGGGGTAAATCCCCTTATCCTTCATTTCTTTTTTGTACACAAACACTCCAACATTCTTCAATTCTCTCAACTTCATGATCTAAAACCGAGACTTTGTAGCAAGAACAACGAGGTAAAGATTGAGTATTTCACGTTTTCATCTTCGATTCTTGAGTTTATTTGCAAGAAAATAAGGTTTCAATGATGAAAACCGATTCTTGCATGATCAAGTAATGTATACGGGTTATACAAGGGATCTTGGTCCAAGAAAAGAGTTAAACGAACCGAGAACGAATTTTTACGGTTAAATCTTTGTTTTTAAGGCAATAACCGAAACTATAGTGTAAGAGGCTTGATCGTGAGTGTAACTTGCTTGGTATTGTGGTATGTTGGTTGTAGGTTCTGTATTTAGTGGTAGATAAGGCGGAAAGACGAGTTTGTAGCTTGTAGTGGCGGAAAACGAAAGGTATATTCGGTTTATGTTCGGTTTTGGAGTTTTTGGACAGATTGTTGATGGTTTAGAGTTAGGTCATGAAATTTTATAGAGGTGTTAAATACATGAAAATATGAGTTCTGTGAATTTTTGGTAATTTTTGGAGAAAGGATGAATATTTGGTGAATTTAATGCTCGATTTTGGCTAAAAATGGTGAAAAATAGTTAAATATCATGAAAAATTCTGGAAAATTGAAGATAAGCTTTTTATAACATGTATAAGTCACAAACAAAATTTTAGGTCAGTTGGAGAAGTCTAAGTAGGCTTTTCGGTTAAACGAGTTCTAGGGTTTTCTAGCTCGGTTTTAGTGAAAATGGCATGTAAAAAGAGATTTTGGTTCTGGAAATATTACAGGTGACTATGTGGATGGCAAGGGACATCCAGGAAAAATTTGGGATTTTTCTAAGGTCGTTTGGTATTTACGACATATTTAGTGTTTAAATGGTGTTTAAAAATAGATAAATAAATTTTAAATATATAAATTAATTCTGGAAATATTTTTATTAAATTCTCCACTGTCAAAAAGTGATTTGTTAAAAATTTCATGATCCGAGACTAAACGGATAATTAATTGTGCTAAAAAGAAGATAAAAACAAACTTTTAAAGTCTAAAACGCACAAACCGGTAAAGTTCGTCTAAACGAACTGACTGGTGTATAAAAACCCTAAAAATGAACTATTTTCATAAAATAGAGTTAAACAAGTAAAAATGAATCATCCGAAAATAATTCGGATGATTTGGGTATTTTTAACCGATTTAACAGTTTCCGGTACGCCAAAGACGGAAACGGGTCTCGCGGCCAATCGGGGCGTTTAAACCAAGCTCTAATTTCACATCTTTAATTAATTTATCAGTCAATAACTATTTTCGGGTCGTGTGTGACCAAACTCATTTTTGAAACGTAAAATGGGATAACCGTGCTAGGCACGCAAAACGAGAAAAACGACTAATGGTAGTTGTGACCATTGAACTCTAAACGATATCACAATCTGAGTCCGGAAAAGTGTTTCTGGGTTAACATTGCCCCCAGAACGGGTACAGTGCTGGGTTAACAGTGTCCCCAGATGTACCGGTTAACTTGGTTAAAGTTATATTAATAATGAATGTATAGTAACGATCGTAGGGATCATATTACAGATTGGACGTGTTAACTGATAATGATTGTTGTTACCTGCTTGCATGTGCTAAGGTGAGTTTCACGAGCCCCCTTTTTCTGAATTGTTTTCAAATATTTTCCCGGGGCGGAAGCATGTTACTACTGAAATGTTTAAGTACATACTGAACGCATGTATTTGCGTGGATTTATATATATTTTATTGTACGGGAATCGTACGGAAATGTACTAAGATGGTAATTGTCTGAGTTGCTAACATTCTAAGGCCCCTGAACGCGAGTGATTAACTGAAAGCCGGTAGAGTGTGGATAGTACTATTGGTCTGACAAACCCAACTGGTCCGGCATGGATTTGCTGATGTTTCCCAGCCAGTTGCACATGTCTATTTTGTTGTTATATATATTTTGCTATGTAATGTTAGACATAGCGGTTTGGGGCAGGTCCGTGGGCGGGGGATATGCCACGGGGATTGTGTGTGATAGTCAGAGGTTTCACTTGTGGGCTCAGCATAATTACATCGATAATATTATATTTTGATAATGATTTATCATGGTTTACTCGAATTGTGAAACTCACCAACTATTCGTAGTTGACCCGTTTTCTCACATGCTTTTCAGGTACAATTAATATGAAGTGATTGCTTACGTGCTAAGTGCTTGATGTGTGTAAGATTTGCGTGCGGGATGTTAGGATATATTATAATAAATAGAATTATGTATCGTATGGTATGATGTGTGTATCACCTAGACGGTAATGAAATACGAGATAATGTAATTTGAAGTATATTAATGTATTCAGTTTTCTTTATAAACAATGTGGTTGATATCAGAGGTGTCTGTTGCATCCCGTTTACGTTTCCGCTGCGGTTTCGGGGTGTTACAGAACTTGGTATCAGAGCCATTGGTTATAAAGAATTAGGATGTCTTTAAAAGATACCTAAAATATAACCAGTAGCTCAAGTATTATAGGATCTGAATATCAACTAATAAGTTATAGTGACGAGGTCTGGATGAACTTGGATGGACAAGTGAGTTATTATGGTCCGGAACATAATAACAGACTTGTCCGCACGAGAGAATTCAGGGGAAGTCACGGGGAACATTAATAGGTAAAAATGGCAACATATGTGTAAAGTATATAATATTATTTATGCGTGCTAATGTGTATTTATATATATATTTGCATATCTTGTGGTTACATGTATTGAGAAATAGGACCCGGATAAGGAACCGGGGGATGAAATAATAAAAGTACCAAGGATGCTGAAATTTCTAGAGCATCGGTTGATGATAAGTCTGACTTATCGGGCCATAGTTATGATAGTACCAAGTTAGATCTCCCGTTTGACATTAACCAGAAATATCTAGTAACCGTCACCCCAACCAAAACTGATAAATCCCTTACCCTACCAACACCGGTACCGTATATCCTAATAACCCCCTATGTTCACCCGAATCGACGACCCTCACGTACGGACGGATCTGTACCTGAACCCATTCTTATTCCATTAAGGTAAATAAATAAATAAATAAATAAATAAAATAAAGTAAAATAAAATAAAAATAATAATAAAAATAAATTTGATAATAAATGAGCAGATAAAAATAATATATAGAAATATATATATGTATTTCTCACTCTCAAACATATGAGTCATACCACCTCCAGATCGAGAATCACCGATCTTAGCGAACCTAGAACGCCTGGGGACATTGACTGAGCAAGTGATAGAGTTTCCCATAATAGTAATTGATAATATTTGAAGGCAACCCATGTCGCGCGATTACCTTGAACCTTGCAACTCCCTATGTTATCCTTACATCCGTTAGATGCCTATACCCAGGTATACTCAAATAGAATGATTACCCATACACAAAGAGGTGTTGGAATCATTATAGCATAGTTAGTTGTTCGTTCGTAGGTGGTATACCGTGTATGCCGGATATACAAATAGACACGGATATTATAACTCCGTGGTACGTAATCGTTTGGTGCTCACGGTAAGCATGTATCGGTTATGCTGACATGCAGAAGGATATTGAAATCAAGCATATTAAACATTAATCTTTGTTGAGAAAGATCTATATGTCAGTTGGTGACAAGGGTTATGAAACATATTTAAACGATTAACTGACATCAGAATAAGTCCATATGTTATTATATTTGTGGGACATATATACTAGATACCGGTATGTGTAATATGTATGATAATATTTGGTGTGTATGTGTACCTGCTGTTATGATTGAGCTAGTAACGAGTTATACGGTGAGATTACTATTGATTACTGCGTACGGGATGGGTACGGCAGAATGACATAAAGAGAGTAACTCCAATGATGGAGATTTATATGATTCAGTTGATTGCTCAAAGATAGCAGATGATGATACCGAAAGTCGTATCACAGATCACTGCTAGTGTCTATGCAATCGTGATCGCAGAATTATGGACCGAGCAATCACATGAATAGAAATATTTCAATTCTTAGTGGTATTACTAAGAGTGATAATGTCCCACCGAATACTATTATGACTACAAGTATTAGTTATAAACTAAACATGAATAGTAGTCGTAATGAATTAGATCCGGTATGAAGGCTATGTTTGTTGGTTGTGTTAAGGAAATTATTAATAGTTTACTGATGGTAAAGGGAGGAATAGATTAGCGAGTGGGTAGAAAAGATCGAAATGGTTAAGGATATTGGTAAGAGTCCGGAACATTGTGTAGTGAAATATGCTACAGATATGTTGGTAGATTATGTTGTATCGTGATGGAACACGATGGTACAAAATTATAGTTAGAAAATTTTTACTCAGATGATATGGTCGGAATTTAAAATTCTTGGGCTAGAGCACTTTTATTCGAGTAATTAAGTTCAGAGATTGGAAACTGAGCTATGGAGGATAGAAATGTTGTGTGCTGATCACTTAGAACACGCTAATCGTTGAAAGGAATTGTCATGTCTGGTAACATGGCTAATTACTCCTGAAACTAAGCGAAGTGAGCGCTATATTGGGGACTAACTCCATCGATAAGGAGTATAGTCAATCCTGTAAAATATACAACCTTTGGAAGGGTTGTGTCATAAGCCAGCATTGATATATTTGACTCTATGGGAAGCGGACTGGAAGGACGTTAGATGAGACGTCGAGTGTTAAAGAAGAGAAATGATAAAGGTATAGTGCAAGATAGGTTTTCGAATAAGTAGGTATGTCCTACAACCCAGAATTATACTAAGACTAGTTCTGGTGTGAAAACATGTACCGCATGAAGGGTCCTTCCCTAAATGTGGAAAATATGGTTATCGGCAGGAAGGATAATGTCGAGGGATAGTAGGCCACAAGTGTGGTACAGATGGACGTAATGCCCCAATTGTAGAACCAATTGAAGCCATGTGAACCGGCAACCCCAACCCATTCGTGTACAACCACTCCGAACCCAACAACTTCAATAACAATCCATCCAAAGAAATCAAATTATACCAAACAGCTGTACTTGCTATGAATGTGGCAATACAGAACGTTTCAAGAAAAATTGCCCAAAGTTGAAGCAAGGTGTCGTTGGAAGACGAACCTCATGACAAGCATTAACCTCCGATCAAGAAAGGAGCCGTGCTTTTGTGAGTAATTCGAATAAAGCACATCATGATCCAAAGGTGGTATTAAGTATGTTGTTGTTTTAAATCAATAGGCTTCAGTGATATTTTTTACGGTCGTCGATAGAAGTTAGTTCCTGCTGACCTCCTATCATTTGGAAAGATACCGATTAGTGAAACTATAGAACCCTATACTGTAGAATCACTAACGGTAAACCCCTAATGATTAACTAAATTGTTCGGAATTATCCTATTATTCTGAACGATTAACTTTTCCTTATTAACCTACGACCAGTTAAGTTAAGAAGTTGTGACGTAATAGTTAACGTGGATTGGCTAGCTCAACATGAAGCTGAAATCAAATATGAAAAGAAGATGATTAGAAGCTCTCTTTCGGACGATGAAGCGATTAGATACAGAGAAAAGTGTACGGTATTATGTTACCACTCTAATCTCATCTTGAGATGGTATAATATTTACGTCAAGAAGACGTGGTGCATTTAACAAACGTGATTGCCACAGATTTAAAAGAAAACATATAGAAGATATCCCGGTGGTACGCGAATTTCCACAAGTTCACCCAGAAGGACTTCCTGGATTACCGCCAACCCGACAGGCTGAATTCAGAATCGATTTAATGCCTCAAGCTGGCCCTGTTGCTAAAACACCTTACCGACTTGCACCAACTGAAATGCAAGAATTTTTGGATGAGGTTTATACGACCTAGTTAGTCACCATGGGGTGCACCAGTGTTATTTGGGAAATGAAGGACGGAAGTGTTAGGATATGTATTGATTAGGGAGAATTGAATAAAGTGACGATCAAGAATAGGTATTCACTTCTTCGAAGTAAATGATCTATTTAACCAACTGCAAGGGGCGATTTATTTTTAGAAAATTGATCTTAGATATAGTTATCACCAAATGAAAAGTCCAAGAGGAGGACGTTGCAACAACAGCGTTTCGGACTCGTTACGGCCATTATGAATTCTTATTTATGCCGTTCGGGCTAACAAGTGTGCCGGCAGTGTTCATGGAACTCATGAACCAAGTCTGTAAACTTTATTTTGACAAATTTGTCATAGCATCCATTGATGATATTTTGATATATTTGCAACGTAAGGAAGAGCACAAACGACGTCTAAGGAAAATGGTGGAAGTGTTAAAGCAAGAGGAGTTATACGCGAAGTTTTTGAAATGTGACTTTGAATACAGAAAGCATAATCCCTTGGTCATGTTGTAAAGCAACAAGGATTTCACATAGATCCAAATAAGATAGAAACCATTAAAATTGTGCCAAGCGCCGATTTTAAGTCTCCCCGATGGAGACGATGGTGTTGTCGCGTATTGTGACGCATCGCGTAGAGGATTAGGATGCGTGATGATGAAGAATAATAAGGTTATAGCCTGTGCTTCCCGACAGTTAAAAGTACACGAGAAAAATTACACTACTCATGACTTAGAACTGGGAGCGGTTATCTTCGCACTTAAAATCTGGAGACATTATCTCTACGGTACGAAGTGCACCATCTTCACTAATCATAAAAGTTTGCAGCACATATTCGATCAGAAAGAACTGAATATGAGGCAACGAAGATGGGTCAAGTTGTTAAGCGATTATGAATGTGACATCCGTTATCACCCCGGCAAGGCTAGCGTCGTAGCCGATGCCTTAAGTAGGAAAGATCGGGTTAAGTCATTGCGAGTGCGAGCGCTGGGGATGATAGTTCAGTCGAACCTTTCGGACCTAATTCGAGTCGCTTAACGTGAGGCGTTGAGAGAGGAACAATTGGAAAGGGAGGAACCTTACGGCAATGAGAAGAATTTCGAACAGCGCGTGGACGAAATTCTCTACTTCAAAAATCGGGTTTTGATCCCGACCCTCCGTGACCTTCGTCAATTAATCAAGGACGAAGCGCATAGATCGAAATATTCATACATCCGGGATCGGATTAGAATATTGATGATACGAATATCTGAAAGGATTGTATTAATGGCCGAGTTTGGAGAATGATATGGTTACGTATGTTGGTAAATAATTAAGTTGTGCAAAAGATAAGAATGCACACCGAAAACCTTAGGGAACGCCACAACGACAGAAAATTCGCCAATGATAGTGGGAATAAAATTACAATGGATTTCGGGCGCAAATTCCCAAGATATATCCAATGCATGAGGTAAATTGGGTAATCGCGGATCGATTAACCAATCCTCGCATTTCATCCCAATCCATGACGATTACCACAATGAATTCTCGCCCAAATTCTTGATGGTGAAATGGTATCTCGTCGTGGAGTACCATTTTCAATGATCTCAGATCGAAATAGTCATCCCACTTCCATTATTGGAAGGCGAGGAAGGAAGCATCGAGAGCTTGAAGCTTTCTTTGGGGGAAGTAATTATCACCAAATTGTTAAATTGAAAATGGGCGTCAATCAAGCCATGAGATTTGAATCGATTCGAGAAACAACCAATCGGATTTATGATATTTAAGACAAGTTGAAAGCAGCGCGAGATTGGCAAAGGATTTATGCCAACATTCAAAGGAAACCATTGTCACTGGAAAGAGGTGACAAGGCATTTTTAAGGCATCACCTTAGAGAGGTGATATGAGGTTTGGCCAAACCGAAAATAGCTCTTTAATATATTGGACCTCATGAGACTATCTCCATGATTGGTCATTTAGTTTATCGATTAAAGTACTCCAGGGGCTAAGTACTATACATGATGTTTTGCCATGTATACGGATTGAAAAGTACCTAAGCGATGAGGCAACGAAAGTAATAGTAATGGAGGTACTCATAGAAGTCATACTTGATATCATAAATAATTCCGTAGAGATAGTAGACGGGAAAACTAAACAGTTTGGACACACCAAGCTTTATTGATTAAGATTAAGTGGAATTCACAGCGAGGACCAGATTATACCTGGTAACACGAGGGTGAATTCTGAAGGAAAACCCCACCCCCCCCCCCCACCTTTCTCTGGGAAGGGGATAATGGGCGTGTAAAATTTCGAGGACGAAATTTCTTAACGGGGGGAGAATGTAACGATTCCGACTAAACCAGGTATACCCTAACCGGTAGACGATAGTTACATTATATTTAATGTCGGGTACATGAATTACCATAGTAATTATACGAGAATACATGGTTCACTGTATTGATTGTACGTAAATATATAATTCATCGTATTGAATATGCGATTAATCGATCGATAGTTATTGAAACCCGAACAAATCGAGGGTTCAATTATAGACGATATCTATAATATTTAGTGATGTTACGAAGCATTAATGCTTCGGGATAAGTAAAGTACGGCACAGAAAAAGAATTTCGATTTAATGGTACGTCGGTACATTAAACGAAACCTTCAATACCAAACCGAGCAAGAGATGATCGATCAAGCCGAAAAAGATGCGCGATAATTAATAATATGATGTTTTAAGTTAATAAATGTCATGGTTTAAGTTTTTAAAGTTTTTAAATCGGTTTTATATAAATTTCATATTTAAGCCGAAAAACGACCGTTTTAGCCTCGTTTTAAGCCGAATTAAACGTTTAACCGAAAAACGAACTGAACCAGATTATCCAAAACATTATCCAGATTTCGAGAATCCAAACATGTGGCTAGAAATGGAGAGGTGGGTCCCACCCCACCCTTCTACTTGATCCGATCGGAAATGGGGTAAATCCCCTTATCCTTCATTTCTTTTTTGTACACAAACACTCCAACATTCTTCAATTCTCTCAACTTCATGATCTAAAACCGAGACTTTGTAGCAAGAACAACGAGGTAAAGATTGAGTATTTCACGTTTTCATCTTCGATTCTTGAGTTTATTTGCAAGAAAATGAGGTTTCAATGATGAAAACCGATTCTTGCATGATCAAGTGATGTATACGGGTTATACAAGGGATCTTGGTCTAAGAAAAGAGTTAAACGAACCGAGAACGAATTTTTACGGTTAAATCTTTGTTTTTAAAGCAATAACCGAAACTATAGTGTAAGAGGCTTGATCGTGAGTGTAACTTGGTTGGTATTGTGGTATGTTGGTTGTAGGTTCTGTATTTAGTGGTAGATAAGGCGGAAAGACGAGTTTGTAGCTTGTAGTGGCGGAAAACGAAAGGAATATTCGGTTTATGTTCGGTTTTGGAGTTTACATGGAGTGTGAATCAAACCCATGTTTGAATTGAAATTGAGATACTGATACAAGTTCTTCCCTTCTGAATCAGATAGATTCATATCTGAAAGAGGTTGACAATAAGTTCTTTCAAAATTGACTATTTGTCCCTCTGTTCGAGGTGTTCCAGAAATGTCTGCGATCGAGTAAATAGCTCTACGAAGTTTTGGACAGATTGTTGATGGTTTAGATTTTGGTCATGAAAATTTACAGAGGTGTTAAATACATGAAAATATGAGTTCTGTGAATTTTTGGTAATTTTTGGACAAAGGATGAATATTTGGTGAATTTAATGCTCGGTTTTGGCTAAAAATGGTGAAAAATATTTAAATATCATAAAAAATTCTGGAAAATTGCAGATAAGTTTTTTATAACATGTATAAGTCACACAAAAAAGTTTAGGTCAGTTGGAGAAGTCTAAGTAGGCTTTTCGGTTAAACGAGTTCTAGGGTTTTCTAGCACGGTTTTACTGAAAATGGCATGTAAAAAGAGATTTTGGTTTTGGAAAAATTACAGGGGACTATGTGGATGGCAGGGGACGTCCAGGAAAAATTTGGGATTTTTCTAAGGTCGTTTGGTATTTACGACATATTTAGTGTTTAAAAATAGATAAATAAATATTAAATATAAAAATTAATTCTAGAAATATTTTTAAAAACTTCCCCACTGTCAAAAAGTGATTTGTGAAAAATTTCAAGATCCGAGACTAAACGGATAATTAATTGTGCTAAAAAGAAGATAAAAACAAACTTTTAAAGTCTAAAACGCACAAACCGGTAAAGTTCGTCTACACGAACTGACTGGTGTATAAAAACCCTAAAACTGAAATATTTTCATAAAATAGAGTTAAACAAGTAAAAATGAATTATCCAAAAATAATTCGGATGATTTGGGTATTTTTAACCGATTTAACAGTTTCCGGTACGCCAAATACGGAAACGGGTCCCGCGACCAATCGGGGCGTCTAAACCAAGCTCTAATTTCACATCTTTAATTAATTTATCAGTCAACAACTATTTTCAGGTCGTGTGTGACCAAACCCATTTTTGAAACGTAAAATGGGATAACCGTGCTAGGCACGCAAAACGAGAAAAACGACTAATGGTAGTTGTGACCATGGAACTCTAAACGATATCACAATCTGAGTCCGGAGAAGTGTTTCTGGGTTAACATTGCCCCAGAACGGGTACAGTGCTGGGTTAACAGTGTCCCCAGATGTACCGGTTAACTTGGTTAAAGTTATATTAATAATGAATGTATAGTAACGATCGTAGGGATCATATTACAGATTGGACGTGTTAACTGATAATGATTGTTGGTACCTGCTTGCATGTGCTAAGGTGAGTTTCACGAGCCCCCTTTTTCTGAATTGTTTTCAAATATTTTCCCGGGGCGAAAGCATGTTACTACTGAAATGTTTAAGTACATACTGAACGCATGGATTTGCGTGGATTTATATATATTTTATTGTACGGGAATTGTACGGAAATGTACTAAGATGGTAATTGTCTGAGTTGCTAACATTCTAAGGCCCCGGAACACGAGTGATTAACTGAAAGCCGGTAGAGTGTGGATAGTACTATTGGTCTGACAAACCCAACTGGTCCGGCATGGATTTGCTGATGTTTTCCAGCCAGTTGCACATGTCTATTTTGTTGTTATATATATTTTGCTATGTAATGTTAGACATAGCGGTTTGGGGCAGGTCCGTGGGCGGGGGATATGCCACGAAGGTTGTGTGTGATAGTCAGAGGTTTCACTTGTGGGCTCAGCATAATTACATCGATAATATTATATTTTGATAATGATTTATCATGGTTTACTCGAATTGTGAAACTCACCAACTATTCGTAGTTGACCCGTTTTCTCACATGCTTTTCAGGTACAATTAAGATGAAGTGATTGCTTACGTGCTAAGTGCTTGATGTGTGTAAGATTTGCGTGCGGGATGTTAGGATATATTATAATAAATAGAATTATGTATCGTATGGTATGATGTGTGTATCACCTAGACGGTAATGAAATACGAGATAATGTAATTTGAAGTATATTAATGTATTCAGTTTTCTTTATAAACAATGTGGTTGATATCAGAGGTATCTGTTGCATCCCGTTTACGTTTCCGCTGCGTGTTTCGGGGTGTTACATGTACCTGCCTCAAGATGAGTGGGAGCAACTAAAAAAAAACTTGTCCTTATATAGATGACATTCTTCTGACAAGTATATGTTACATAAGTCAAAGCATTGTTCACACACTTTGATATGAAATATCTCAAAGATATCCCTTACATAATAGATATCATAACATTCTGCGATAGACCCAAAGGGACATTAGTTTTGTTCAATAAGTTTTATCTTAAATGGGTCCTTACACATGTAACAAACAATATTGCTCTATTTAGAGGATAATAGGATCATTGAGATTATTACCTTATGCTTCATTAAGTAGAAGCCTTATGTAGGTTCAAGTCTATACTCGTTCAGATATTACTCAAAATTGTAACACACTAGATATGCCTAGACAAATGTGAAACATCTAAAAGAGTATTAAAATATCTTTAAAAGACACAAAGACTATAATTTAAAAGAAGAAGTAAGAATTCAAACCGGCATATTACTCTAAACTTTGTCATATTCAGAGATAAGAAAATGTAATTTTCGGGATATATTCTTATGTCAGTAGATAAATCTATCTCATGGAGGAGTTATAATGAACTGATAACAATAACCTAAGTCATAACAACATAATATGTTAATTAATTACAACGTTATTGTCAATAAATGTTGTTGAACATTTATTTGTGGACTCATAAGTTTTATTAAACTCCATATAAATTATATATTGAAGACTTATTGTGATAACGTCAGCTACCATGTTTTCTCAAACAGTAACAGTTTGATAGGTGCTGCATTAAATTTTGATATGAAATTAATTATTCGTTTATGAACGAATTGAGGAATCTAAATTTTCATATCGAATACATTCATGATATGCTTAAGGATCCTATAACTAAAGGTCTATTACCCATAAGTATTATGAAAGCGCTTATAATCATGAGGGGTTTATTAATGACCACATACAACTGCATATCGTACTATGAATGATTAACTATTAAATTTCCTAATCAGTTTGATTTTGTACGTCTCTTAATATGTTCTGCATGCATAATGACATATAGACGAATTAAATATACAAATCAAACGTTTTGAAGGGCTTACTTGAAAATTTTGATGATAACTACTTAGGTTTTAATTAAGGACTGCAGTATGATTAATGGGGGTCTTGAGCTGATGTTCATTTCAATGACTGTATTTCTCTACTCCAGTTTGAGTTTAAAACTAAAATGAGTGTTAACTCCTGATTAGGCTTATCTAATACTCATAATAAATTATTACTCGGCCAAGTGGGAGAATGTAAGAATAAATATATTTTATATATTTATTTATATGGCCATCATTATCATTTATATAATTAGCTTGGTAATTGTTGATGGGCCATATTACTCTTAATAGCTAATAAAGGGTTTCCCCTTAGGTGTATATATAGAGAAAATAAATTAACATCAAAATTCTAATCTCACACACATAAGTAAATCAGTGTCTCCTCTCTATTCTAAACCGGGTTCCACTCAAGAACCCTAACCATCCTTAACTATACATCCTAAAGGGGAACTCAATCCAGATGACAAGCATGTCGACTACATCATACCCTGCTGCGGTTACTACTCTTCATGATGTAACAGGTTCATAGGTTTAATATTTATCATGTTTTATATTACTTACATGAAGAACTGATCAACACCATCTGCAACCAAAAGAACACAAGCAATGTGGAAACACCATTCAGCCTGACTTATGGAACAGAAGAGATGATCTCGGTGGAAATTGGCTTGCCATTGCGAAGGATTTTGTTACCAAGTGACAACGAAAACCAAAGGCTCTTGGACTTAATGCCTATAGAGGAAAGAAGAGAGTTGGCCGCAATGCGAGAACAGAACTACAAACGCCAACTCCAAAAGTATTATGATTCAAAGGTGAAAATTTGTGTGTTCATAGTAGGAAATTACGTCATTCGCAACAACAAAGCATCAAGAGCGCACACGCAAGAAAATTTTCACCATCATGGGAAGGGCCTTATCAGATAGAAAAGGTCCTGGGAAAAGGTGCATATGCGCTGATGCAACTTGATGGCTCACCGGTCCCAAGAACTTGGAACACGGCGCAGCTGCGAAGGTGTTACATGTAAATCGATTTCGTTTTGTAAAAAACGGGCCAAGGGCTGAATGAAAACAATACTATGGCATTTAAGTCTTAGTAACACAAAGAGGCAACGAATGTGTAGCGAAAAACAATTTAACATAGTTACCTTCCATTAACTCAAAAGGAATATTTACAAAAAGCGGATACGAACATCCGCTCAACAAAATACTGTCTAGATTACAACTATCCAAGACTAGTATGCAGAAAACTTAATCCACGCGGGGAGCGACTTTATAATCAACGATATCTTCCAAATTTTCCTCTGTGGAATTCTGTGGCGCTGCAACATCATCACCAGCTGTAGAAGAGGGACCATCCTGAGTTGGCTCCAACATTTCCCTCAACAGCTTCACATCATTCTCTTCCTTGGCTTAATGGGCAATGACAGATAGGATGGGGAACTAAAACGCATCATATTCAGCCTCAGCAGCTTGATATTCCGCTTCCACATCAATGCCGTGAAGCACATAGGCCTTAGGAGGGAGTTGATTCTGCAAGTGCATTACCGCCTCTTAGAACCCATACTTATGCCTCAGTTGTTGTGCAGTAGTGACAAGACGCTCAGCGCACTTAGTCATATCATCATCGTTGATGATGCGTTGGGCAACCTAAAAAAGAAATTGCTTCAGTAAAAATGAAAAGGAACATATAAGAAAAAGGTAAGAATTACCTTGCGGATAGCCTGCTTCAACAGCCAATCGCGGTCGTTGGCAGCGGCAGCACAATGAGCAGTCAAAGACTCAATAGTCTGCTCGCGAGTGGCGATTGCATAAGCCAACATTCCCGCATCTGCCTTCCTCAACGCTGCCTCGCCTCCAATTCATCAATACGCTTGCGTAGATTTACGTTATCCTGCTCGTGCTGGGCAACGGCTTCTTTTGCAGCAAGAGCCTGGTTGCGTGCTTCTGCAAGATCTTTGTTAGATTTCTTGCACGCAACCTGTAAATCTTTGTACCGCTCAGCACGCTCACGGACAGACTCCGCCAAGTCTGCCTCAACATTTGACAACTTTCCTTAAGAAGTAGCCAGAGCTTGGTGGTTCGCTTCTGCTTCACGACCCGCCCTCCAGGCGGCCTCCTCACCATTCTTCACAGCAAGCTCCATTTCCCTCATTGAGGCAACAGCCTCAACCTTTTCAGTGGTTCTCTAGAGAAACCCCGGACATGGTCAAAAATGGCGTCAGATGCAAAACTGTTGCGGGGTTGGAACTTGCGAACAATGCGTTCCCTAGGCGGGAATACATGCTCCAAAAACTCGGAATAGACAGCGGGATCTTCAAAATTGGCGCAACGGGTAATTTTCCACTTAGGCTGATAAGCTTGGTTGGGCTTAATAGAATCGTGGGGGTCCATATCTACATTCCTGTCATACCACTGGCGCCACCACTGCCACCACCACCAAAATCAAAAAACTTACCGCCGACAACCGCCCCAATGTCAAAAGACGGCGTTGGACATTCTCATCGCCATCAAGAACAAAAGCCTTGCCCGACGAAGACTCCTTGGATTTCATGAAGTCAACAAATGTTTGGGGACCATATTCCCCGCGCAATGACTTCCCGACTGAAACCTCAGGCAACTTATCCACAGTTGCATTCACTGGTTCAAAAATTGATGCTATAGTCCGGGCCTCAGATGGAACAACTAACTCAATCGTCACAGTAACGAGCGTCACTATGGTTTCGGCCTTAGACGGGCCAACCACATCATTCATCATTGGAAATGTCATCGACTGAAGAATAGGCATCGCCTCAGACAATTTGTCAACACTTGTCATCACAGGCAAGCTAACTGCAGCTCTTGCTGCCGAAGATCTAGCGGTAGACGACACCTCAGTAGATCACTCCTCCATCGCCGTAGATGCCTTTATATGCTCTGAAAACAAAGTAAATGATCAGATAATGGAGATCAAATAAATAATGAGGAAAAACTATGATTCTGGGTACCTGGAGACTTAACCAGACCACTTAGCTTCACAAACCCGCTGAGGTGGGGCTTCTTGAAGAGATGAACGTCCTCCTCTTCCTTATCATCGTTCACCAACTTCAACCCCACGTGGTGTGGGACAATGAAAGTTCTGGTGTTCACGGCGGGATCGAGCGAGGAACCATGGGATACGTTGGTATCCACAACGGTTCCAGGCTGAGAGGCTGATGGCGTCACAAGACCTTCAGTAGCCTGAGTGCAGGCGGATGAAAGTGGACTGGTGTGCACAACAATTCCAGACTGAAAGACTGAAGGCAAATGAACGCCTCCAGTAGCCTAGCTGCTGGTGGTTGGAAGTAAAAGCGCGTCGACAATGGTTCCAGACGAATCTGGTTTCGACGCTGACGACGCGACAGGTAACCCAATCGGTACGTCCGACACAATGACATCATCATCGTGTTTGAGAGGCGTCTTGGAAAAACCTCTCGGAGGCGCACCCGCCTTCCAACCACCACCTTGTGCTGCCTTCCCGTCGTATTTAGGAAGGCGCACAATATGAGACCGTTTACCTGAAAAATATAATCAAACAAAAAAATCAGTGTCTCGTATAAATGTAAAAGAGGAAAATGTTGACAACCTACCCTCTTTTGGGTTAACGAAGCTGGGAGGTGGCAGCAGCCACGCCGACAGTGACTGCCCCATAGGACGAGGAAACACAAAGTTAGCAGCAGTCCTTGAAAGAATAGGCTCCTCCCGAGGATCCAGTTCATGCCAGAAGTAGATCTTCGTACCCTCAGGTGAGGGTTGCAACAGCAAATATGTGTCCTCCACATCTGGAGAAAACAAACAGTCTAACATAAACATAGAACATATATAAGGAACTAAGGTAACCAGCAGTTCCTTACCATGACCACCTTTCTGGATGTAAGGGACCATCATCGCATCGCTCCAGATGCGACTCATCCAAAACCGCACCAGTGCACGCTTTGGATATAAACGGAGATGGGAAAGGCTGCCCTGTAAAGTATTAAACCAGTCTGTCCCGGAATATGGGAGTGGTTTAGGCTCCGGAAGCTCTTTGATATCCGCAAAGTGCATCACATGAGGAACCACGCGCGCAGTGACGTAGAAGAAAATACTCTTCCACTCATGCAAGCTCTTGGGCGCGTCAAGAGCTATGGCTACAGCGCCAGAATGGGTAAATAAATTATACCAACCTTGGGAGTAGCGCCAGTGGTAGAAATCCACCAACTTTTCAGCCGAAGGAGTAATACCCAGGAAATGACAAGTATACACGAAATGGCGAAGGCACGCCATACGGAGAGAATGTATCTGGGTCAAGTGCAACCCAAACACATCCAAAACCTCCAGCAAGAAACGAGTGATTGGCAGCCGGAAGTTGCCAAGGAAAAATACTCCTTGTATACGACAATCTTGCGGTGAGAGCCTGCCTAACCATTTTTCTGGGAGCATGCAACTCTGGCTCGAACGAAGGGTCAATATGATAAAATTTGACCAAACTGTCAAAGTCATCACGAGACATTCGACACCCAATAAAGTCCATCGCGTTTCTCTTCTTCGCCCCCTTCCCCTTATCAGGTTGGGAAGAACCAGCCATACAGAAAAATATGAAGGAAAAGTATAAGGATCAACAGAAGGAAAGTGAATATAATGGAGGAGAAATATTTCTAGAAGGAGGTGAATAGAGGAAAAGGAATGCACAACACCTCCTTTTATACCCATCGTAATTAATGCCGGGGAGTAAAATCGAGAGAAAAAGACACACGGGCCAATCAGAATGCAACACGCAAATGACATGACAGTAAAATGTGTTACAGTTGTGCGCTTTAACGGGAACTGCTTGCAAGACGTAACTGTCATCAAATCTGTCATATCAACTGCTACTTTACCTTGACATTAATTTAATTCATCTTTCCCCACCAATAACACGCGACCTTTTAAGAATTAACACACATATGGATAACTTCTAAGTATACATAATGGCATAAAATAGGCTCCGCCATGGGACGTTTATCAATAAACTCCCGTCAAAATAGGCTCCGCCATGGGAAGGTTACCAATAACCTCCCGTCAAAATAGGCTCCTCCATGTGACGGTTATCAATAACCTCCCGCCAACAAATGACTCCGCTATGGGATGGTTATCAATAACCTCCCGCCAACAAAAGGCTCCGCTATGGGACGATTATAAATAGCATCCCGCCAAAATAGGCTCCGTCATGGGATGGTTATCAATAACCTCCCACCAAAGTAGGCTCCGCCATGGGACGGTTACCAATAACCTCCCGCCAAAGTAGGCTCCACCATGGGACGGTTACCAATAACCTCCCGCCAAAGTAGGCTCCGCCATGGGACGGTTAGCAATAACCTTAAGCCAAAGTAGGCTCCACCATGGGACAGTTATCAATAGCCTCCCTCCAAAGTAGGCTCCGTCGTGGGACGGTAACCAATAACCTCCAGCCAAAGTGGGCTCTGCCAGGGACGGTTATCAATAACCTCCCGTCAAAATAGGATCTGTCATGGGACGGTTATCAATAACCTCCCACCAAAATAGGCCCCGCCAGAGGACAGTTATTAATAACCTCCAACCAAGTAACAAGTTGCATTAACCAACGGCCAACAAAAGGTCGTGGGGGTAAAGGCAACTTTTGTCAGTCCATATCTCCACTTATTTAAAAAAGGGCAACAATGGACTGGGAGAACTTGTAGAGGTGGGGTACTAAACCCAACCTTAAATACATAATCATGGTTCCCGCCGAGGATAAGGGACATGCGCCAGCATAAGTCACGGAGCCAAAGCGATGAATAACATGTCCTCATATAATAAACATTTTTTGACACATTGGGAATGAGAGCGCCAAATATCTCCGAGAGCATGGGGCAAAAAGGAAGAATATTAATCGTAAATAGGTCCCAACCAATAAGAGATAAACAACACATGGTCAATAGTACTACATAGTACGACATGTCACAATCAAATGGCCACGACGCCACCAACTCCTTGTAACACACGTGCAAGGGACATGATTGGTGGAGAGCCTGACAGGGCAGTTGGCCATACTCTCTCTCTCATCTCTATCGGTTACAAATACCAACCTACCTCCAAATGGTGAAGGATCGGGCATCTAATACTTTTAACTCTCTGTCTCTCTCTCTCTATATATATATATATATATATATATATATATATACTTATTACAAATAGTATACTAATTCTCACTTCGGATGGTGGTTACGAGAGGACCCCCCCTATTTCCTTCGTAACCAGCTCACAATGTTTTGTTTTGTAGGTGTCACTACGTGAAAATTGGCCTTCGGTCACACGGAAAAAGTGTGGCCGTAGGCCTTTAACCACACACATTTTGTTCAGGTCATATGTGGCCAAAGGTCGCGACACCGTGGGTATGATATGGCCACACACAGTTTTTAGTGGCCTTATGTGGTAATAAGTGTGGCTAAAGGGTACATGCATTAGTTGATGGCCATCAAGAAGCCTCTCCAATAAGTGTGGCTAAATGGTAGAAAATGGCCACATGACTATTTCCTATGAGTGACCATTGCACGTATATAGCCACATGAATTAATATTTCAGCCACATGAATTTTAGAATAATGTGGCCAATAGGGTTGTGTTAAGCTTGCATTGTGACCTATACCGTGTGGATATAGCAAAGAAATGGCCACTTAAATTTAATAATAGAGTGGCTAATTATATGATATAGACACTGGATATTACATTAAAAGTGGCTAAATATGTTTACTTGTCACTCAAACACTCCTTTGTAGATTATAGTGTGGCTATTGTCTTACCGTTTGTCACACATAATGCTTTTCGTAATTGAAAGTGTGGCTGATGTGCTAGAAACAGTCAATTAAATATTAACTAAACTAAACAAGTAATAAAAACTAGACTTAAGACTCAACTACACAAAACACCAGCAAGTGAACCAGTCAATTGTACTAAAGCTAAGTAAGTCCGGAATATCGAACCCACAGGACTCTATAAATTACGTTAATTAACTAATTAGACTCGACTTATGACACGACTATTTGTTATTAATGTGTAAAGGGGGTCCTTAAATTAAGATTAAACTAAGAAAGCAAATAAACAAGCAAACGAGAAACAAGCAATTAAACACAAGATCGAAACCAATCAGAGAAGGAATCTACCTAGGTAAGAATCCAATGCATCAACAATCATCAAGCAATGGACAAATAACATGATAATGGAAACTGATTTCTAAACATATTCATCTAACAAACCCTAAAGGACCCTTGACTGAATCAAACGAAATCCCAAAGAACAATTATTAGAGTATTAAGAAATCAGTTATATTGATTTCCTCACGGATATCAAATGGGGTTAATTAATAGTATCCAAAGCAAGCAATCTCATGAAACACTAAACCCTAGATAACTTGATAAGCTAACATGACATCATAAACATGGATCAACACAATAAGCAAGAATATTGTCACTATCTATCCTAGCATGCGATTGACCAAGACACATGAACAACTCCTCACCTTACAGCTATTGGAATTTAGCAAAACATTTAAAATCCTAATCAATGATTAACAAGCTTCTATGATCTAATGGGCCCATTCAATCACAATAATCAAAACACCAAGAATGATTAAACATAAACCCTAAATCTAAAGAACGTAATCAAAAGATTAAAGATCTATGTGAAGCTATAAATAACAATCAATCAAGATAATAAACACTCATATGCATCATGAAAAAAAATCAAGTCTTTTATTATTAAAATAACGGAACCATAATCAAAACATTAGTCCAAAGAAAAAATCATGCATCAAACATGTTCATCAAACCTAGGTAGACATGAAGTCTAGCCTTGCATAGTTATAATCAAAGACAAACAACTAAAACCAAGAACAAAGATAAACATCATGAAAGTTAATGAACAAGAATAAAGATAAAGAACGAGAGAACCCGTCTTAATCGACCCTTGAACACTTGTATGATAGCTCGATGAACCTCCTTACTTCCTAGCCTAAAAAACAACTTGAAAACCTTCAAAACCTTCTCAAAATCGGCTGCCCTTATTGTCCAGAATCGGCTAGGGTATAAAGATGTTTATATATCGAGAAATCGGGCTTGAGCTTGCGAAAACGGGCTGGTCAGTAGACCTAGGCACCGCGCGGCCCCCCTTGAACATGCCTTCGCGCGGCGCGGCGTGCTATAGGAGGAGCCCACGAAATTTTCATGTTTTTTATTATTAAATCTTGCTAAATCTTGATAATTAACTTCCTTGAACTCCAAGTAACGCTTAGAACCTTCTAGACCTTCATTACCTTGACTTTCAAACCACCATCTATATGCAAATAAATCAAAACTCATAAGTGAAGTAATCATGTAACCAATGATGAGCAAAACGAGCATAAACTTCCCAAGACAAGATAGAAAGAATTAAGTTTAACATGCAAGACACCAAAAGATATAAAACACAATAAACATATAAACTACTTGACTCAAAACCTTAATTAATAAAAGATAAACGAAACACGAACTAAAACTAACTCAAAACATTAAATAAACATAACTATACAAGGGATTCGAGATGTATAAATAGATGTATATCAGTGGCTATTGTCTAACTTTTTGTCACACATAGTGAGGTACTGAGTGGCTAATCATATCAAATAGACGCTGGAGGTTATTGTCAATGTGGCTAAAAATGTGAACTTGGTAGTCAAAAACTCTTTTGTAGTTTGTGGTGTGGCCATTGTCTTACCGTTTGTCACACCTAATGCTATTCGTAATTTAAAGTGTGGCTATTTTCAAACTTTTCGTCACACATAGTGATGTATTGTGTGGCCAAACATAACATATAGACACTAGAGGTTATTGTCAATGTGGCTAAAAATGTGAAGTTGCCACTCAAACACTCTTTTGTAGTTTGTGGTGTGGCCATTGTCTTACCATTTGTCACACATAATGCTATTCGTAATTTAAAGTGTGGCTATTCTCAAACTTTTCGTCACACATAGTGATGTATTGTGTGGCCAAACATAACATATAGACACCGGAGGTTATTGTCAATGTGGCTAAAAATGTGAAGTTGCTACTCAAACACTCTTTTGTAGTTTGTGGTGTGGCCATTATCTTACCGTTTGTCACACATAAAGCTATTCGTAATTTAATGTGTGGCTATTCTCAAACTTTTCGTCACACATAGTGATGTATTGTGTGGCCAAACATAACATATAGACACTAGAGGTTATTGTCAATGTGGCTAAAAATGTGAACTTGCCACTCAAACACTCTTTTGTAGTTTGTGGTGTGGCCCATTGTCTTACCGTTTTGTCACACATAATGCTATTCGTAATTTAAAGTGTGGCTATTTTCAAACTTTTCGTCACACATAGTGATGTATTTTGTGGCCAAACATAACATATAGACACTGGAGGTTATTGTCAATGTGGCTAAAAATGTGAACTTGCCACTCAAACACTCTTTTGTAGTTTGTGGTGTGGTCATTTTTTTACTGTTTGTCACACATAATGCTATTCGTAATTCAAAGTGTGGCTATTCTAAAACTTTTCGTCACACATAGTGATTTTTCCAATGACGTTAGGTCTCGTTCTGCCACACAAACAAAAACCAACTGATGAAAGTGTGGCCAATGTTTTTGGTACCCTTTCGTCACACAAAAATGTTTTTTTTTGTGTCTAATGGTCATTTACAGACTTTAATTTTTGTAATTTAAGGTGTGGCTATTGTCTTACTTTTGGCCACACCTATTTAATGTGTTCTATTTGGCCAAATAGTGTGTAATTAGGCAATATATAATTATTTTTATTTTTTGTGCAGTAATATAAAACAGCTATAAGCAAGCATGACAAAACAAAATTAGAAACAAATTATAATAACAATAATATTCACGTAAGCAAATGTATATGCAAAATATCTTACAAAATAAAAAAAAATAACGACTACCTATATACTAGCTAAGGCGTCGGTTTTCTTGGCACTGCTCCTTGTCTTCTGTTTGGTCACCCTGTCTATCGTTGTGTACTTTGCCTTTGACTTCTTGCCAGCTCTGTCTGGTTCTTTTGAGGATGGAAGTGGTGGTAGCTGGAACAACAGAATATGAAAAACAAATATGTATAATTAATGTCATATTTTGTTATTGAATAGAACAAAATAGTAGGCCTGCAACCGAACCGAATATTCGTTTAACTGTTCGTGAACCTTTCAGCGGGAAGTTCGTTTATGTTCGTTTATCTTTGTTCAATTATGTTAGTTTATATTATAAACAAACAAACATAAACGAACACAAGTGTTCATTTTATAAACTAAATGAAAATGAACATAGATATTTGTTCGGTTAAGTTAAAAGGGAACAAACCTCTTAGTCACATAAGATTAGGTGTTCTGGCCAAGCAACAAAAGTACCAGTTGCGTTACCAACAGTTACAATTTCACCTGCCTCACAAGGAATAATTTCTTGTTCCTTTATGACTTCATCAATACTAACTTTATAGCAACCCTCCGGGATAGCTTTTCCATGCAACTGTTGTTTCCCACAGAACACGTGTCACCTTGTTACGCTTGTCATGCACACACAAACAACACTCATACACCTATAAACAATCATGTGAAATTAACAATGTTGAAGTCAATATATAAGTACATAGCCATGTTTGTGGGAAATTAACAATGTTTCGCGCAGTACATACCTTTATTTCCGCAGGTGGGGAAGTTTCATCCGTAGATACATCAACTTTTCTTTTACGGCTTCTCCGTTTTTCCTAAAAACCATTCAATGAATCAGCTTATGGATGGAAATCAATCAACAATTAAAGGGAATACTGAAATTGCCAAATACTTACTGATGGTTTTTTCGAGCCGCTACTATCCGGAGTGTGGTGTAGTTGTGTTGATGTTTCGTCAACATTGTTCTCTACAGGCTTCATTGGTAATATAAAAGAAATTGGAATTGTTAGACTTATTAGGCTATAAAATATAAAAACTGAAATTGCCAAATACTTATTGATGTCACGCTATGGGGATCGAGTACCGTTTGGTCAACATTTTTTTCCACGGACTTGGCCTGCAATTTGGTAATAGAAAATGAGCACACTCACATTGGAAATGAATTATAAAAAGTACTGAAATTGTCAAATACTTACTGATGTCGCGATATGGGGAGCGAGTACCGTTTCGACAACTATTTTATCCACAGACTTGGCCTACAATTAACTTATGCAAAATCAGCACACTCACATGGAAAGTTAATTATTAAAAAAAATCAATCAAACTGTCAAATACTTACCTAAGTAGCGGATTCTTGTTGCACAGCCTCACCTGAGGTTAAGATGTTTCCCACAGAACTGGCCTACAAATAAATTTATTAGGTTATGGAAAATGAAAAATCACATGGAAAGTTGTAATAAACAAAGAAACTGTCAGATACTTACTGGGGCTGGCATTTTATTTTTACGCCACAGAACTAGTACTTTGGTTATAACCAACCTGATTGGGAACACGATTTACCTACGAATTGTGACAAAAACAGTGCCAATTATGAATGTCGAGTGCATTAATTAATATGTAGCATACGTCACTTACTTGACTTGCCGACACTTGCGACAACAATCCTTCGAGATGTCTGAACCTGGTCTCAAATGCTAACTAGTCCTTCTCACGGCTTGCTAGCATAGCATTCGTGGATTCAAGTAGAGTCGTCAACCTGTTCACCACTTCATCTCTCTGCACCGTCTCAAATGCTAAAGGTGCCTTTTACCCGACTCACACCCCAATATTTACCTGTTGTCAATCCGTACCCAATCCCTTTTAAAAACCCACCTTTCTCTTTGCCAAGCACTAAGGTGACGACATCTGTGCTTGGTTCAAGTGTCAGGGCTCCGGAGGCGATCTTCTCCTCATGCTGAACCTGCAAGAAAACAAATATTATATTACGCTTGTAACACGCTTATGTACAAAAACATATATAAATATTCTAATACGCTAGTAACACGCTTATGTATCCACATCAAGTGTTGAGACAAGTTAGACAGACACAAGTGTGTTTAACACCAATATAAGGCAATGAATTGACTTTAACATGATTTAACAAGTTTAATACTAAAACATACTAATTTGGTTGCCACGGCTTCGACAACAACATTCTTGTATGCACCATCTTTTTCCTCCCTTGCTTTCATCCACATTAATGCACGGCCGGGGATCTCATCCGGTTCAATTTCCTTCTTTTTGACCTTGTAAAATATTCAAGAGAAAGCAGCTGACGGTCATGCATTAGACACATAACCAACAAATCATTGAACTAGAGAGAAAGCAGCTGACGGTGATTACCAGTTTCTCTCTAAGGTAGGTATAACCCCCTCGTCCCATGTGATGATCAAAAACATTCTTTGCTCGAGCTCCCTTTGATGAAGCCAATTTTTTCTTCAACCACACATTATAATCATTTCATTATATTTAAAAAAAACATAAACCATATATACTCGATCAATCTATGTTTGCAGAGTAGAGGATTTATACCTGAAACTGCTCTAATTGTGTGTACTCAACGAAGCGATCCCAATCTTCTTGCCTGATCATCGTCCTGTGTCCCTTGGGTATCGCCTTCAGCTTCAGAGGTTTACCGATGTTCGGCATAATGTATTTGACATACATCATTTTTCTTCGAAAATCCTGAAGAAGGTGTCCGAGCCGATTCATCACAGAAGGCCTGTGACACGCCTCAATCTCGAAATATTTTTGCATAATATAATATAGTAAAGGTAAATTACTTCTCAAAATATAAAATGCACAAATAAAAATTAAGAATAACTATTATTTGTTCCCACAGTTTATCTCTAAGCTCCTTTGTGACCTCCCTCCAACTTAAATGTCTCAAGCCAACTATTTCCCTTAAAACATCCCCTAAAAAACTTGCAAACTTTGATCTGGTTTGGCCAGTGAACCTACCCAGATTATAAAACTCCACTGCCAGTCTGATACCTCCAGAGTTTTCATAATCGGTACGTAGATTACGTAACCTCATCAACCCTCTTGTAGGTTTTTTCGTAGTAGCAAAACTGTTGATGGGTTCGATAGCCATCGTCGCTATATCATGTCGACCGTCATCGTCGTTGGCTTCCTCGCTGGAGTAGCCTTCAGTGTCGTCTGATTGAGCGTCATCCTCGTCGTTGGCTTCCTCATCGGAGTATACATGTTCTTGTTCGATTATTTCATCTATAAGATTCATCTTCGATTTTTCTTCTTCGATTGTGTCGTCTGATTAATTTGTGGAGTGGAAAAGTTTTTTAATAATTTGGAGTGTAATTTGATTTTTGGAGTGTTAAATATAATTTGGATTTTTTTGAATATTTGAAGCCAATATTTTGGAGCGTTTTGAGTTTTGCCTCCCTTTTAATTAAGAACCAATAGATTATTGGCATAGAACCTGTGGCTGAAAATAGGCACTTTGATAGAAGATGGTTTTTAATATAAATGAAAGGGGATAAGCGTGTTACTAGCGTATTAGGATATTTATAAATGTTTTTGTACATTAGCGTGTTACAAGCGTAATAGACTCGTTTGAACAAATATATAACATATTTTAATAAGCGTATCACAAGCGTTTTTAACAATAGATTAAGAACCAATAGATTATTGGCATAGTTTTTAATATAAATTAAAGGGAATAAGCGTGTTACTAGCGTATTAGGATATTTATATATGTTTATGTACATTAGCGTGTTACAAGTGTAATAGTGTTTTTAACAAAGTGTTTTTTGTTTTATTTTTAGATTTAACCAAGTGTTGTTTACGATTTAATAAACGTATCACAAGCGTTTTCAACAAAGTGTTTTTTGTTATTACGATTTGTTTTAAGATACTCCATAATTACAGTTCTTTAAAAGTTTTCATACAAAAGGCACCATTAAAACAATAAACTAAAATATGTAACTAACCAACATTCATAACAATATGTTACAAGAAACTATAAAAGTAAGCATTTAAAAGTTAACCAACCAACATTCAAAACAATAAACTGAAATATGTATCAATACAACCATCTAAACATAAAAATAAAAAATGTTCCAAAAATCACAAATGTCACCAAATCACAAATGTTTCCCAAAGTCACCAAATCACAAATGTTCCAAAAATCACCAAACACAACGCGCATTCTTTCACTAATCAACTTTTGAAACTAACAAAGTACTTTCATTGATATCATATTCAAATCTGCACTTATCACCAATCTGTAATTCATTATCCTCCTAGAAAATTTTCCATTTTGGTAAACAATATCTGAATTTCAGTTCCAACAATTCACCATGAAGTTTCATTTTTTTACGACCTTCGGGATTGACCAGAGTGATTAGTATTCCATCATAGGCATCAATCTTGGTAGCAATGTGACCCGGATGACGCTGTGAAAAGCAAATTTCAAATATATTATAAAGTTAAAATTTAAACGAATATACTTGTAAATAAAAAAGAAATTTAAAAATTCAATTTACCAATTTCTTGGTGACGTTCATGTGGAAGACGATTTTAGAGTCATCATTTTGCTCATCAAGATGAATTGGGTTTTGAGAGGAACTACCTTGATTGGTTAATTGATAGTTGAGAAACAGCTGATTTGGACCAGGAAGGATAAATTCTATGCCATCTTCATGATATATATTAATATGAAATGTAAAATCTGATATGACTTCCAACACAACAAACAAACCACCTTTCAAGTTGGTTTGTTTAAAAACCTCAATCCATCCTCTAGCCTATAACCCATTCTATCCCAATGACATGAAACGTTAAACAACACTCTATCTGGAGCAATAAGCTCGAAAAGCAAATTCATGCAATTTTCACCAAATTCTTGTATCACGTACCACTCAGGGAAATCCTGTTAAACATGTTAATTAATAGACATTTGAATTTGGAAAAAATCATTAAAAACTGAAATTAAAACTTACCAAGTAATGAACGTGTTTCTGACTGGAATGCATAACATTGTACCGGATTGATCATTTACGTTTCTTTTGAAAGTAAACATGTTCAACATAGATGTTGACTTAACCTAAAAAACAACATATGTTCCAGCTTCTATACAGCATTCTCTGATTAATTCAGTCCAACTGGTTCCAAAATAAAAGTCATCAAGTACATTGATTATAACTACAGAAAACATTCTACCACTTTGATCATAAATCAAACAACAGCCGGTATTCGATTTCACGTCAGCAAACATTGGTTGAACAGCTTTAGGAATGAGCTATAAGTAACACAAAAAATGTTCTTAGAATGTATATGTTGCAAAAATGTAAAATGTTTCATAAAAAAAATCTAACCAGATAACATTAACATACCATCCTACTCATGGAATCGCTGTCGATATTTACCCGGAACTTAATTCCATTATTGAGATGTGGCATTTTTATGTCAGGCGAGTCTGTATGTTTTTACCAGGATAAGCGATGTCTACGAATTACAGTAAATACGAATTACAAATATTCTTACAGTAAAGCGAAGTTAGAAGTCGATTTAGGGTTTTGAAGTAAAGGGGTTTTATCACTGAGAATGGTTTGAATTTTTATTTTATTTTTTATTTTTTTCTACACATTTAATTATATATATATTTTGGTTTTTGTTTTATAACTTATTATATTTAACTTTTTAAAAAAATAGTATAAAAACATAGTCTTACTTTTAGTTTTTTTTACTAACATTCCGATATAAATTTCGTTAAAAGTTGAGTTCGTTTAATAAATCGTATTTTTAAATAAAATTAAAATTTTATCCATTATTGAACCATTAGTAAGATTTTCTGGATAAGATTTACAACTTCGTAATAGAGAAGCTCATAACATTCTAGTGTTATCATTATCATAATGAATAAGTATGTAGTTTTGTATCATTATCATCTTCTAGGTTATCATCATCACCATATGTGTTATGATGATGATCAGCATCATAAAGTTATCATCGTTATCATGTATTATAGTGGTTATCATAATCATAATCATCGATCATCGTCACCATTAAACGGCATCATCATAAGACGTGCGGGTAATTAACGTGGTCGTTGTATAGGCTATCGTAGTCGGCGTTGATCATACGGGTAACATATATCTCATTATCAGTGTCATCATCATCGTCAACAGAATCATCATCATCATCAGCATCATCATCAACCTATTTCCTTGTATGGGATATAGTCAGCATCGTATGGGTTATCGTAAATAAAACACCCAATATTAGCGATTACTGTCGGCACCATCTTATGAATTGTTGTCGTCATCAAACGACATCATCAGCCGTACAGGCTACCATCCGTATGACGATCGTATACGTTATCATCGTCGTCGTCGATCATACGGGTTACATGTCATTAAACAACGGTGTCACCATCATCATCAACATATATATATGTGTGTGTGTGTGTGTGTGTGTGTGTGTGTGTGTGTGCGTGCGTCTGTGTGGAGTATTGTCATATAGGTACATATAATTGATCATCATCATATATATGTTTGATCATCATCATAGACATCATGCTCATCGTACGAGCTACACTCGCAATCATATGGGTTGGCGTAAGCAAACCGTACTATATAGGTTAGCAGCATCATTATGATAACCACCACCAACCCAGGTTGTTATATCCATGTATTCATGTGGGTACCATTATATTAGCATCATCGTCGTCATAATTGGGCCAATCATCATGGTCATCATACGGGATAGCACCGTCATCGTCTCATGGATTACATATCCGCAGTCATACTACACACCACCTACTGCCACCATCCACCAGCCACATTCGCCACAACGACCTCTAGCACCAAACACTAACCACACACCACAACCACCCACCACCACCACCCACCACACCTCCGCCGCCACCACCACCACCCACCACACCACCACCACCACCGACCTCCGCCACCACCACCCACCACCATCCACTAATATTATATATATATATTTATACCCACCCACCACCACCACCACCGACCTCCTCCAGCACAACCCACTACCCACCACCACCACCCACCACCACCACCCACCACCACACATCCGCCACCACGAACCACCACACCTCCGCCACCATCCACCACCATCATGACCACCTGAACCCACCACCACCCACTAATATTATATATATATATATATATTTATATCGTACTATTAAAATTTAAAAGCACGCGCCTTCTTTTAAAAAAGTCAAATAATTACCCAAAATTCAACCTCGTAAGTCAATATTTCTACTGTGAAGCACAAGCACAACCACAAGCACGAGTGGTTTAATTATTCTGGAATGTAACCAAAATGAAGAACCCCAACTCATCTACTTTTGGAACGGAACTAAGGACGAAGCACAAGCACGATAGGTCTCAGAATAAATATGGAACAGGTGTTAATTGATATTTTTTTTAGCCTTTTAGGTTTAAGTAATCTTAAAATGTAAGCATTTGTTTAAATCATCTTATGTATTAAAGCGTTTTATAAGCGTGTTTTTGTTGTAATACATATCTTTGTTTTTTTAAAATCTATGTATAATATTAAAGCATGTTATAAGCGTATGCTAAGCATATTATGGATTTGGTATGAGAATTATCAATGTGATGTTTGATAAGAGTTTTGTGTTTCCGTGTGATTCGTGTTGTTATCCCCTACCTCCATGTTATATTGTATGTATGTGATTCAGTTATCGAAAAAAACTAGACTGATAAAGCTAAGCATCTAAACGAGAAGAGAGATAAAAGGAAGACTAAAGAAGTTTCTCCTGTGGTGAAAAAGGTGAAAACAAAATATGTTGTGGAAGCAGACTCTGATTCTGACCTTGACACAAAAATCGACAGGTTGTTGTCAAAGCGGAAAGAGGTGGAACACAGCACATCTGACCCGGTCTTTCAGCGTTCAAAAAAGAAAGCCATTAAAGAAAAGAAGCCAGCCGAGAGGGGAAAACCATTTGTTGAATTTGTAGACAAAAAATTGAAAAATAGGTGTGCACCTTGTAATATTGTTGATGCAGTGAAGGCAATGACCACAGCCCAAAAAACTTGTGTAGAAGAAATGGGTTTCGGGTCAATGTTAAAACTTCAAGTAACCCAAGCTCCAACAACTTTGTGATATTGGTTGCTCATGAACTATAATAACTGTTTAAATGAATTGCACATTGGGAGCGGTGTTATTAAGATAACACCACAAAAAGTACATGAAGTGTTGGGGATACCAATGGGTAAGATTCCTGTTTTAGACAAGAGTAGACCAAGATTGGGGAAGATGTTACTACAGATTTGTTCAAAAAGCAATTCCCGAAAAATTCAAGAATAAGTATAAAGCATGTGAAAGACAAACTGGCCGCGGATCAAGGAGTTGGTGAATTGTTTAAGATTAATTTCCTTGTGTTGTTCAACACCTGTATAGGATTTGTGACAAAATCAACAACAGTCAATCAATGATTCATCGCCGCAATTGATAAAACCTCGGATATTCCAAATATGAACTGGTGCAGCTATCTTATTGAAAACTTGAATATGACAAAGGAAGAATGGAGAAATATCAACAGTCAATACAACGGTCCGATCACCTTCCTTGTGATGCTTTACACACATGAATACCAGAAAAAATATGGTCCATTTGGGACTCCCATCACGACGCCTGCAGTCAACTACATAACAACAAATACTCTTAATAAGATGGAAAAATACTTGGAGAATAATGGTCCTCACTTAGAAGAAGATGTTACTGAGGTTGCTGCTGCTGCTTCTATGACATTTATTGTTGACGGGAAAGGGATTGATGCAGACGTTGCTGCTCCTGCTGCTGTGACCGTTATTGCTGCCGGGAAGGGACTTGATAAGACTGCTGATGCGGCTGTTGCTGATACTGCTGCTGTGACAGTTAGTGTTGCCGGGAAGGGACTTGATGAGACTGCTGTTGCGGCTGCTGCTGCTACTGAAACAGATAATGCCGATCAAACAACTGAACAAGATTTGGATGATTATGTAAGCGTTTATTCACCTTTAAGTTTGCAAATGTCTATGGTGTGCCTGTTGACTATTATTTAACTCCATTACAACTGGTTGGGATAAATTGAAAATGTTTTTGAATTAACAATAATTATATTTTCTTTTTACAGTCTTGAATAAGGCAATTGATAAAAAGTTGAAGACATTTGATAAAATTTGCTCAGAGATCAACGAGTTGGTCCGTCAAGGAAATGATAGACATCCATCAAATCACAATATCTTTGCTAGATGTTGTGAATGGGAAAATAGTTTCACTAATAATGTGGTCCCTAAAATACAAGATTTAGATGTTGCTGTTGGTGGTCCAGTGGCTGCTCTAAAAGGTATTTGGGCTAAACTAATTATAATTATAATTAAAACGCTCATAAAACGCTTATGCTGTTATTTTTAACTTATTACATCTGTGTGATGCAGTTGATTCAGATGTTGGTGTCGGTGGTCCAGTGGCTGCTCTAAAAGGTATTTGGGCTAAATTAATTATAATTATAATTAAAACGCTCATAAAACGCCTATGCTGTTATTTTAAACTTATTACATCTGTGTGATGCAGTTGACTCAGATGTTGGTGTTGGTGGTCCAGTGGCTGCCCAAAAAGGTATTTGGGCTAAATTAATTATAAGTATAATTAAAACGCTCATAAAACGCTTATGCTGTTATTTTAAACTTATTACATCTGTGTGATGCAGTTGATTCAGATGTCGGTGTTGGTGGTCCAATGGCTGCTCTAAAAGTTATTTGGGCTAAATTAATTATAATTATAATTAAAACGCTCATAAAACGCTAATGCTGTTATTTTAAACTTATTACATCTTTGGTTGTCGTAAAAAATGATGCAGGTGATGCATGTCAAGAAAACAATGTCTCATGCGCAGATATTGATAAAGTTGTTAATACAGTGGTTGAGTGGGATGAAGAGGGTATTTAGTTATTGTTAGTACAATTATTAAGTAAAATGATGTTTTGTGTAAAAAACTTGTGTGTCAAGTTGTTATATTAGTATAACTTAAAATAATGGAGGTTAGCATATCTAGGAATATAAGGTTGTAACTTGCAACTAGTTATGCAAGTTGTTTTAAGATTATGCAGATTTTATGTTGTAATGTTTTAGTATAAATAGGTGGCTAAAGTGTCTTGTATAAGTGTGGTGGTTTAATCCCTTTAATACTATGTGGTTGCCCTTAAAGTGGATACAAAGGTTGTGTAGTGTGTCGGGGAGACACTCAGTGTGTTCGAATTTATCACACAAAGAAGCAGAGTTATGCTGCCCACAGAAGGTATTTATCACATGACCACCCTTTCATAAAACAAACACAGACGTTCAACGGAAAAGAGGAGATGAGAACCGCTAAAGAGCCTATGACAGGGGAAGAGATATACGACAAGGTCAAAAACATTAACAATGAATGGGGAAAGGGATCTGAATCTCTAAGTGGGAGTAAGAGAAAAGGGGATAACATAACGCCGCAGCCATATTGGAAGAAGTTTAACATATGGTACCAACGGCTCAGCTACTGGAAGTATTTACCTGTCCAACATTGTATTGATTTGATGCATGTTGAAAAGAATGTGGCAAAAAGTATTGTCGGGACGTTGCTGAACATTCCCGGTAGGACAAAAGACGGATTGGCAGCTAGAAAGGATTTGGAGTTTTTAGGGATTAAAAAGGAGTTGCAAACGAAAGCAAAAGGCAACAATACAGAACTGCCTGCAGCATGCTTCACATTATCAGCACAAGAAAAAGACATGTTTCTTGAAACATTGTATAAACTGAAGGCTCCACTAGGGTATTGTTCTAACTTCTCTAGTTTGGTGAATCTTAAAGAAAGGAAGCTACAAGGCCTTAAATCACATGATTATCACATGCTTATGCAACAGTTTCTGCCCCTTGCAATACGGTCCATCATGCCAGAACCAATGAGAAATGCTATAATCAGGCTTTATTTTTTTTTCAAGTCAAATTATAGCAAAGAAATCATTGTAGAAGAGCTTGATAAGATGCAGGAAAAGCAAATAGTTACACTGTGCCTGCTGGAGAAGTACTTTCCTCCATCATTTTTTGATGTCATGGTTCACTTAACCGTGCACCTTGTCAGAGAGACAAAATTATGTGGGCCACCATACTTTCGTTGGATGTATCCCTTTGAAAGGTGTATGAAGGTTATCAAAGGGCATGTGCGAAACAAAACTTATCCAGAAGGGTGCATTGCTGAGGAGAACATTGCGGAAGAAACAATCAAGTTTCGGAGAGAATACCAAAAAAACATCAAGAGTACTGTTGGTATTCCATATCATAAGCATGATGATAATGGGGAGACTATTCCTGTCACAGGCGCTAAATCAGTTGAAGTTTCTCTTGATCTCTTCAAGAGAGCACATTTCTATGTGCTGCAGAATACGCCTGAAATAGCGCCGTATATCGAGTAAGTATTACTAACATATATACTCTAAATTATATATATATATATGGTACAGTTACTGTACGCTAATGCCTTAACGTACGGTAGATACGCGAGACGCTCAAAGGCAAAAAACAAAGGAAAATACCTAAAACGCTCAGAAAACTAAAACGCTCCGCAAACACACCTATATATATATATGTATGTATGTATAAATTCATAGTATACCGTACGTTAAGGCATTAGCGTACAGTAACTGCACCATATGTATATATTAATTCACAATATATTATACTCCTATTTGGAGACAACACAAGACCTCTTTCAAAAACCAAATGCCTGGTAAACGACAAGTATTGCTGGAGAAAGAGCATACTTTAAAGTTTGGTGACTGGTTACGCGACAAGGTAGATCAATTTATTAAGTCTTCTATAATTGTTAAAAATCTTTTATAGAGAGAGCTAATCCTTGTAATGAAATTCAGGTTGAAAGAGAGCAACCGGGCTCCCCAGGTTTTATATACCGTAAAGTAGATTGCACACGGAGCACACCGCAATGTTTACAAATATGACTCATACGATATCAACAGTTTTGAATTTCGTACAAAATCTCATGATGGTAGAGTTTACCATAACAGCGGGGTTGGTGTAGAGGTGGATGACATGCACATCAAAAAAGACGTGGTGACCAATGGACAAAACTTTTAATTTTGGTTTTTGCAAGAGATATGGGTCCTAGATTATCATACTAAAAGAATTCCGGTCTTCATGTGCCAATGGGTTGACCGTAAACATGTCAAACATGATATTCTTGGTTACGCGTCGGTCGACCTAAACAAATTTGGCCACAAGGAAGATCCGTTCATATTGGCCTCGCAAGCACGCCAGGTGTTTTATGTTCAAGATCAGCTGGATTGAAAAACGCATGTTGTCCTCATGACTCCACCCAAGAATTATAGGCATTCGTAATGAGGAATTTAGTACGGTAACTTTCCGTCATGAGGGTAATACATTGCCACTTGTACAACCAAATCAACTGCTTCGTAATGAGTCCCCGAAAGATTACTGGAGGCCCGGGAAAAAGCCTACAACTATTCGTAATGGAGATTGACACCGATGTCGGGGTTGTCGACCCAGCAGTTGTGTTCGTTCGGCTAGTTAGATGTAAATAAATGCTTGAATTTAGTTGTGATACATGATATCACCATTCTTTACTTTGTACTTATTAATTCAAACTAAAGAAATATTGGTTGTTTTTAATACTATTACTACTTATACATGCCGGTTTGTTGAATTCATTTCATCTTCTAGCTATCTTGGTCAATTGGTGTCAAGTTCAAACATACATCATGTTACATCGATAAAAGTCACAATTGACTTGTAGTGTATCATAGTAAGATCAATAAAGTCATTACACTCATAACTCACTCGTGCTATATCAAAGTTACATTAATACAAAGAAAGCCCAAAAATGCATCATGTTGTCTAGGGTGTTCTTGGTTCGGTTGGAAACAGCGAAACCTCCCAAACCGGCCATCGGTGACAGTCATCATTTCTCGTCTGATGGTTTTGTTTCTTGCACAACCTCTATTTGGTTATGTTTCAACATACTTTTTAACAGCTGGTTTCCTGCAAAACATTATCAACTCATTTTATGAAAAATACCATTATGCCCTTCTTTTCACTAACCTGCATACCAAAATTGTACCCTCCATACTCAGATATTTGACCAAAGCATTTGTGGGTCTTAGACTTTGAAGAAGCCTTTGATCAAATAAAATTCAGTTTTGAAAACCCCTTCCAAACTCAATGCCATCACCAGTAACCTAATTTAAGATTTGGTGATGACATTGAGTTTTGGAAGGGATTTTATCAAAATTTAAGATCTTTGGGAAATTTAGGATCTGTGGAAACCTTAGAGTTTTTCTGCTTGGCCATGTTTGGAATTCACATAACATATATATATTAAAGCCTAATAAATTTCCGCCACCAGTTTTATTGCAGTAATTAAAGTCTCTGTTGTTTTATAGTTGGTTGTTGAGTATATAACTGCATACTACATGTCAAAATGGTTTCCACACGCTTTGGAAACGCTCACAAGCTACTATATATCTTGGAAATATATATCACGCTTTGGAAACGCTCATACGCTTTACAGTTAATAATAACATTTACAATAATAACATTTACATAATATAAGTGATTATGTATTAAAAAAAAATTTAATATGATTAATCAATTCACATAACATATTAATAACAAAATATAATAACATTTACAATAATAACATTTACATTAATATAGAAAACCAAATTACATAAAACTAACTCCTAGCATCCGACTCCATATCAGAATCTACATCGATATACATCGGAGTCCTACCATCAGATTCCATATCTGAATCTACCATCATAGTCCACAAACCTCACCCTTTGATTCTTCCGGACGACGCCGGAAGAAAAGTGGAAAAAAATGGTGAAAAATGTAGGGTCGTAGTATATGGGGGCATGAGTACCCGGTTTACGTACGATCCATGTTGAAGCCATTATCGGAAATTAATCGGAAGAAGGTGATTGTGGATTGTGATTGTGGATTGTTATTGTGGATTGTGATTGTGATTGTGATTGTGGATTGTGACTGGTATTTAAACACCATCGGAACCCGGCGGTACACCTCCCTGACAATTTGAAATTGGCGGCACAAGAAACTGTAAAGTCAATGATGACATCGCCACTCGTCAAATCAACGTGTGGCCATTAATTACGTTTGGGCACGCTTAAAAATATTTTAGTGTGACCATTTATCACTTATAGCCACACATAATAAGTGTATCTGTGACAATAAAAAACTTAGAAAAAATAAAACTAAGATACTCTTTGGTCACACAACCTCGTATAAGTGGTCATTGATTACATTCGGATACACTTAAAAATATTTAAGTGTGACCATTTATCACTTATAACCACACATAATAAGTGTATCCGTGACAATAAAAATCTTAGGAAAAATAAAAGTAAACTACTCTTTGGTCACACAACCTCGTATAAGTGGCCATATATTTTAAGCGTTTTAGCCACATTTCTAATAAATACAATGGTTGTTCGTCATATTTCGCCACATTATTAAAAATGTGGCTAACAAATGTGACATTAGGTCACACAACGTAATATAAGTGGCTATATTTTTTACCTTTTAGACACATCTCTTATCAATAAAGTAGCTGTTCGTCACATTTGGCCACACTATTAAAATATGTGGCTAGTTAAATGTCACAGTTTGTGGCTAATGCATGTGTTTTTGGTCACATGTATCAAAGATCAAACAAACTATAACTGTAGGTCACATTTCGCCACATGTTTTTATAATGTGGCTAGTTTTTGTCACAGTTTTTTTTCAAAGTGTGGCAAAAAGTACCTGAGTAGGTATAGAATGGTCACATGAAGAATAATATGTGTAGCCAAAACATTTTGGAAGGTTTTCAAACATGGTTAAAGACCTTTTAGCCACACATTTAAGCCAAAGTGTGGCAAATCGCACAGACCACATGTGTGGCTAAAAGTCGATATTCACGTAGTGTGTGCTACTCATTTGCGCCAAGAAGGAATATAACCCATCATGAGAAATACTAAATCATCACCCTAGGACTAGCTAATTGGACCTAAGGAGGATTTCGTGTTTCTTCAGGTTTAAACCCCATAGTGTACAAATATTTAATATTATTTCAAATAAATAAGTAGTTAAAACTTTGGTTTAGTATTTTTAAATTTGGACTTAAACATAATTTTTGAAAAAAATTATACATGTAAAACATAATACATAAAAATATATGAACTATGTATGTATGTATGTATGTATGGATTTTGAGGATTATTGAAGTTATTTTACACTTCTTAAATGTTAAGGCTGTGAGAAAGAAAACTTTAAACGTAATTTAAATTATTAATTATCATGTGTTTTTATTTAAAATCCTCTTATATTAAGTATGGCTTAGCTAACAAATATGTTACTATGGTTTATGATGTATTGCATTATTACACAACTATTGAATATAAACTAAAACATGAAGAATATAAGTATTTAAGTAAGTAACAGAAAATTATTTTATTTATATATATATAAATTAAGAAAAAGCCAGGAAAAGGATAATGCATGACTTCAAGAAGCAAAGAAATAAGACACTAGTTGACATTGAATTGAAGGGCACACATAGTCATAGTCATTGGCGTGCCATTCACTTCTCTCCTTCTTTGCCTTCTGCTTTCCAATCCTTACAGTTCATATATATAATTATAAATTATATATATCACCACCTTCATGTGTGTATTTGTGAATTGTGATAACTAAAAAGCATTTTTAGTTTAAAAGAAACAAACCCTGCAATTCTCATGGCCTTGATCACAAGTACAAAAACTCCATGGAAGAAGCTCGTCTTCATTCTCTTACTGGCAACCCTTGTTGTCAACCCATGTTTTTCGATCAGTCGGTCTGCAATGACAACAATGACACAGGAGCACCACACGAGAAAGCTCTATCTTACAGGTGATCGGCTAGGATTACTGTTTAGTATGCTGCCTAAAGGTGAACCAGTGCCTCCTTCTGCTCCTTCAAAGAGACACAACTCATTTATTAGTTATGCACCTCACAACTGATCTATAATCTTTCAGTTTTGTTCTTTTTATCTTTTTGTCGACATATATACATTAGTTAAGATGGGTTAAAGCTAAAGGGTATACAAATTTTGACAACTAATTCATGAAATCGAGTTTATTGTCGTGAAAGTTAGAACAACACATACAAGTACGATTTTCTTTTATTTAGGTTAATTTTAATGTTGAGTAATTATACATACGCATATTAATCCTCTTGTTTAAAGTACATGTGTTGTATCTTTATTACTTTGTGTAAGAAAAACAATTCGTATAAAAAGCGGCCAACCAGTCTATATATATACGTGTGTGTAACATTCAAGACATCCTTTGAGATCTTAATAACAATAAAATCCAAATTCTCGTAAAACATTTATTTTATTTCTTCTTCAAAAGTTGACATGCAATAATATAATTAATGTATAGCTAGAAATTGATTTTTTAAATTTTTCCATTTTGTTCAGAAACTAAGTTATATTTTGTGTAGATAATTCAACGAATTACAAGTCATTGATAGTATGAACTTTCAACATTCAACGGAGCGTACCAAAACTACCAATTGGCATTCTTGGGAACTTTTTTCTTACTAGTTAGCAATCACCATTTAATTTATCAATTTTTTTTTAATCGGCCAACATTAATAATAATAAAAAAAGACTGCTTATAATAAGCAAGCCCAAAGTTCCAAGGAATAGAGATACAACTGAAAACTAACAACCCATGAAACAAACTACAATAGAAACTTAACAAAACTGAACCGGCACCACTTCTTTCACTCTAATGACTAGTCTCAATCTCTTGTTTCGATTACACACCCAAATGAATGACATGGCCTTAATGTCATTAATTACTTTCGCTATCTATAATGTCTTGTTATTGAAGATCCTCTCATTCCTTGTTAACCAAATCATCCAATAAATTATCATCACAATAGCTTGAATCACTTCACATTTAATTATCAAGAATTGTTCAAATCCTGTTATTGATATAATGTCACGGACAAGCCCTTAAGTCTTACGCTGTAACACCTAATACAAAAAATAACATATCAATTACCTAACCACCTACAAAACATAAAACTGACCTAGGTTTAATACTTATATATTAGTCTTCCCCAAGTTAAAAGTTTGACTTATAAAAGGTTTTAACTCAACATTAATCCATATCCAAAAAGAGATGTTTGGTTCTACCATTGTACGCACAAACTTTTAAAATACAGGTGTTATAATTTAACAATATTTAATATAATGATATTTATAACTAGTAAGCGATAACTCTTTATTAGCTGGTGGTGTAAGCAACTAAGCATGCCCCTTGACCAAGGTAATTCCGGTTGATGGAAGGTGTATGTCATTCCGGTGGCTATTAATTAATAAGTCACATTCACTGGCTAACATATATATTTTACCATTAACTTGAAGAGTTAATCTTAATAAAGGTTCAAAGTTTAAAGAGTGTGAGTTTGAGTCGGTTTAGTTTATTAATTAGGAATAAGTTATGGTTATTTTAATTAATTTATTTGGTTTTCTAGTTTGAGTCTAATTAGGTGTCTTGATGAGCAAGTCATAGTTTTAGTATAAATAGATGGTTTAAGGCCATTGTATTTTGTTTGGTTTTCATTCTTAATAATATTGAAAGAGTCGTGAGGAGTTCTCACAAAATATTGGTGTTGTTCGTGTTGCTCGATCCAATTAAGTCCAACATAACTATTATTCTATTAATCCAAATCTATAATATATATCATATTGTTTCATACTTTATGTATGTACGTAATTCGTAAATTCGTGTGTTGTTTGGTTGCATTAATTTGACATCAACTTAGTTTCAGGATAATTGATATTTAGTGACATTTTAAAAAAAAGTTGTAAAACGATTTAATTATTCTCATACATGTGAAATACGCAAATGACATAATTTATAGGTTTTAATTACATTATGGGATAATATTTACCATATATTGTTCCTTATTTATTGCTCCTAATTATGCCTCTAATCATGCCTAGAATCATGTCTTTATATTGTTTACGTTTTTCCTATTTAAGGATCCTTATCTTGCAATTGATTCTAAGAAAATAAACTACCAAGATTTTTATGGTATCAGAGCGGTGATTCTAACACGCTCAATCAAAAGTCACAATCCTTAAAACTACTGATCACCATACCCATGGCCAATAACAAAGAAGAAACCCTGAAAACAATCAACCCAGGCGCTGACCATACCTCACCCTACTAGCTGCATCCGTCTGATTTCCCCAGGCAAATGCATGTGCACGAGGCCCTGAATGATAACAATTATCTCGACTGGGTTCAAGAGATGGAAACTTTTTTGTTTGCGAATAACAAAATAGGATTTGTCAGTGGAACCATGAAGAAACCAGAGGCAACATAAGAAGACCACATGTTGTGGCTTCATTGTGACGTCATATTCAGAGGATGGCTATCTATTTCCATGGATAAAGAGATTAAGGTTAGCGTAAGATACGCAAACTCTGTTAAAGAAATATGAAAGGACCTACAGGAACGTTTTGGGAAAGATAACGCCCCTAGGATATACGAACTAAAGCGGATCTTGATCATGACGAAGCAAGGTGGATCCTCTATGTCAGCGTACTACACTCGGTTAAGAACTCTGTGGGACGAAATCGGTACTGTTTTTTCCGTCTCTAAATGTTCCTGTACTGGTTGTACGTGTGGCATGAGCAAAAGGTTAATCGAATCCAGTGACAAAGAAAGGGTGTATGAATTCCTTCTTGGATTGGACAACGAGTTTTCAACCATTGGAACACAGATCCTTGCAATAAAACCAACCCCTTCCCTGGGAGAAGCTTTTCGTCTCGTTTCAAAAGATGAGCAACAAAGGGCTGTATCCACGGGCAAAGAAACGAACACCGACTTCGCAGATTGGGGGTGTGTGAGTTTGTCCTTATACAAATAAAGTTAAAGGCTTAGAATTTAATTTTCTTTTTAATTTTAAGTTCTTAAAGAATCTGCATTTAGTCAATAAGCTTTAGCTCAACTGACATTGGAGGGTAATATGCGATTTGGGATTGAGACAATAAGGTCTCAAGTTTGAATATGATTCTAATAAGGTTTTACTATGGTGGGCTTTTTGGTGGCCGGTTTTACCCGTAACAGGAGATGGTGGGCTTGAGCTAACTAGCGAGCTCTCTGTGATCGCATACGTATAAGATTGTCTTTTTTCAATAGGTTACTCGAGATAGCCGGACTTTATTTGTTAGTCCCAATGGAGGATCTTTCAATGTGACATCACTTAAACCAGTTGTTAGGCGGAATCTAACAACAAACTGATTTAATACAAAGACAAACAAACACAATAAATACACAGATGACTTCAAAACACATGTTATATTCAACGTCGGGTGCTTAAGCTCTTAACAACGATTACAATATGAATGATAAAAAACTCTCTCATCTCTCACTGTTCTATGAATGACCGACCCCTCAAAAGACCTAATTACAAAGTATATATAATGCACCAAACAACCTAAAGCCCAAAACCATACAAAAGCCCACCGAAATCTATTAATTTCGGTATTACAAGTTAGCCCAAAACTAAGCCCATCGAGATAAAGTATAAACCATTAAGTGTAGCCCAACAATCTCCCCTTTGGTTCATAGCTTGATATTTACTTGTGCTCCATTACTTCAGCATCAGCTTCTTTGTAAGCACCTTCCCATAAACCTGTTCGTATAATTAATCCCACCATACCAGTATACTCCTTAGCAGCTAGCTCATAGAGTGGTTCAGCCATAATCTGAAAGCCGCTAAGGGTCTTGATGTCTTTCTCAGCGAACTTTAACAAGTCTCGCGGATCAACAATACGATATTGTCCTTTCTTCAGTCGTATAAAAAAATAGCCGTCTCACCATCATAAGTCCAGAGTTTCATCTCATCAAGAGCACCTTTAGGAAATCTCTTGGTGATCGGAATGGACGTCACTTTAGCAGTCGGAGGCCACATAACATTCAGCATTGGCTTATTTGTATAAGGATCACATACCCATTCGATTTCTTGACAAACAATTCAGCAGTAGTCATATAGGGGAATCCTCTTTCAACCTGGTTGCACAAGAAGTTCCAGAAATTGGTGGTGTTTGGATCATGATTCGGGTTGTGGAAGGGAGCTTGTATTAAATCACTCAAACCGACTTTCGTCCACGACCCCAGAACGATCTCCATACTTATCAGAAATCCCTTCTTAAGTTCTACCAAAAATTTCTCTAGATGGTCAGAAGATACGACATTCTGATTAGAATTCTTCCTGATCAACATCTTCCTTTTAAGTCTTTCCATCTGCTCAGCGGTCTTGGGTGGAGCGGCTAAGTATTTCTCTAGTTGCGCAAAAGTATCAATATTTAAAGTAGGACGCAAATTGGAGCCGCTATCAACAGGAGCATCTTGCTCATCACCTACAGTATTTTCACTGCTATCCTCACCCCATTTAAAATCATCTCCAAACCATTTAACAAGCTTTTGTTGGAGATCAAAATATAAAGCGGTATGACCACCCATGCTTGCTTGAAGCTTTTTAATGTTTGTGTCTTTATCAGCGTTGCTGACTTCAAGCTCTTAATTGCGTACATCTTTCACCACATATTCTTGTTCAAGCTTAAAGAATCTGCGTTGTAAAGCATGTACATCGACTGGTTCAGCTTCCAAAGCGATTCCTTTACCCTTATCTTGTAAAAATTTGTCTTGCCTGGCGAGAATGTAGGTAATCTTCTCAACTGCACTTGAGCTTTCTTGACCTGTCAGATCAGACGATCCAGAGGGTTTGGTGGTAGACTGGATATGGGCTTCAAACTCAAACTGTTGCATAATATCATCAAAAATTTGATCTTTAATATGTTGGGCTTCAACAGACGGGCCTTGTTCAGAGTGAGCTTCAACAGTAGGCTCAGTAGGTGTTGGTTGAGTGATTGGCATAAGATCAGTAGCCAGCACACCAGGTCTTGGATCTTTCTTTCTTCGTTTACGTGGAATAAGATCGGTGGATGGCTCATTTTCAACATCATCATCATCATCATGTGTCACAGCAACTGATTGAGGAGGCTTCAATGTAGTTGACTGGAGCTTTTCTTTAAATGTCTAGAATGCTTCAAGTTGTTCATAAGTAAGTACAAATTATTGCACCTGGTGTTCTATCTCCAATGGTTGAGATGGAGAACTATCAGACTCGTCATCAGAAATAGTTTCAATGGCATTTGACGGCCATTGAACCGAAACAACATGTTCCGCGACAAATAAAGCAGCAGCAGTACTCTCAGTCTCTGCAAATCGACCAAACTTTACCAGCGGATGAAGTCCCTGGTAAACCACTTTAGCTCCTTTCCAAAGGTATTCGAACCCATGGCCATCAGATCGATCGTATCTACAGATCTATCTAAATTAGGATAATGAGAATCAAAGTTCATCTGTAAGAACCCCGGATACGTCATGAATATTTCCTTCTTCTTCCCAGCAGATTGCTTATCATCTCGTGGAACACGGACTTAGAGTAGTTGTAGTTCCAGTCCATGATCAAAGCAACCACAACCGACATTTGGGTGTGGTTGATCTCGTCAGAACCCCCATTTCATCCCGAGACACGCGTAAAGAATGTGTGAATCAAGAACCTCCAATGTGGATGGAACAGCTTCTTGATGGCATGAGGGTAGGTTCTCTCATATCCCATTCATTGCACTATCTCTACCACAGTCTCAATAGAATATTCTGTAGGGTAACCAGGTTGATCACCGAACAACAATACTTCACGAATAATAGCCTCATATACAATTATTGGCTTCTTCTGGATCTTTGACTCTATAATAGCTGCTCCCCCGGCACCTCTTTGTTTGATAGAGGAATGGTTCCAAAAATCAGTCACCATCTTCTTGCAAATCATAGGATTTTCTCTTAAGGTGTGAGAAATCCTACAAGTATTCAGCCCCACAATCATAGACTTGAACTCCTTGTGAGCTGGAGGAGGATCAAATATACATACAGCAATATTATGTATATCGATATACTTTAGAGGTGCTTGATCAGCCATGACTGCAACAAACGAGTCAAGTTAAAAATACATTCACTTAAGTCTATAATCAATTATCTATTGAATTTGATATCTTTTAATATTAACAACTTAATTATATTATAAGGATCAAACATAGAAATTATGAAGATATAAACCCGTTTTAGTAAATTAGTCCAAATAATAATAATATTAATCTGATTAAAAGTGTTTTCTGTCCAAATTATGAGTTCTCTATAAAAAATAGGAGTTTTCGGTCAACAACAAGCGATATCGGTCATTAATAATAGTTTTCAGTTCAACATGATAGATCTCTGTATAAAAATAACCCTTGACAGGGTCAACCAGATGAGATCTCGGTCAACCATCCCCGAGAACCCAGGATCCTGAGATCTCCGATGATCTCGGGGTTTAAAACCCTTTAAACTTCATTTCAAAAACTACATCATCTTCCCAAACAGCACCACAAACCGCTATTAATAAAAGATCTGCAAATTCTTGATAAACTTAACAAAACCAAATACTCCATAAACATCCATCACATTATATATCACAATCAGTTATCACAATCCAATTAACCATTTAAACTAAAAGAACACTCATGTGGTCCGGAGATTGCCAACAGTAGTCCGAAAACTGATTTCAAATTATATTTGTTTACCTTTTATGAAATCAAATCAATAAACGGGATGATACTTTTAATGGAAAGAATTATCTTAGAGAATTTGAAAGAGAGAAAAATTGACGTTTGAGATATTTCTGATAATAATGCACACACAATAATAAAAATTTCCTTTTAAACTTCAAAAACTTTTTGGTCTAGGCCGAAAACCTGATGGGCCGAGAACTAAAACCTTTATAAACAGTTGGGCCAACAAGACCAACCTCATAGGCCAAAACCCAACTAATCAAACCAGTTTACCATGGGCCGAGAACTCAAATCAAAACCAAACCTGATTCATAGTTTTATAAAAACGATTCTCTAACACATTTGTTTCGACAAGAGTAAACTTGAGGTAATATCAAAGGCGAAAAATTAAAAAGATGAAAAATTAAAAGATAAAACCAAAACAAAAATAATTTTACCACCCGACCTTTAGTAGTTCTAACACATTTCGGGATCAAATTTCTGTTTTGTTAAATGAGCAAACTTTTATGAAAAGATCCGAACATGGAATCATATTGATAAAGATGCTTTCACAATGATTCATTTCAGCGTAATTATGACATAAATAATAGGTTAATAGCAGGTATTTAGATACCTAGCATGATTTTCATTGCATCAGTGTTATGCATTAGGTTCAAGGCATAAAGCTTAGATGGACATCACTTATGGACCTATGATGCCTCATATCTCTTCTCAAAACGTATATGTCTTTCTCCAGATCACCTCAATTTGAATTCATCCCCCTAGTGCTTGATCAAAAGATTTTTTTTGACATTTACTGTACAAACAACAAAATTTAAGCTTTAAGGTTGAACGTTAGACTTACATGTCGTCCAGACTTATAAGCCTTATATTCAAGGTGTTTATAACTTAATTGAATGCCCCACCCTTGTAGTTCTAGTTTGACATTTTAAGCTTTAAAACAATTTTTAATTTCAATATTATATATTAATAGAAGTTTTTTTTATAACAAATAAGAAACAAAGTATTTTGGAGATCAAGACACTAACGGGCTCGAGTATGACTGAGTAATTACTTTTCTGTCTATCATTCGGAGAGATGTATCTAGAGACATGCATTAATCTTCAAAATGACTCTCCACAGTAAGTTTAGCAGATTTAGTTTATATCACTTTAAACTTTTACGCATCAAGAAAAGCTATAATACATATCAATGACTGTTCAAAAGCCGTTTTAGCATAGTAATCTCACACTTTAGGCACACAAAATCAATTTATCTATCATTTTCCAAAGGTTGAATCCAATTTTCATTTAAAAACATTTTGAGCTTCTATAAAGCTTATAACTAAATAATCATATCACTTCCCATGTAGAAAAAGAACCAAAAGCCAAAAGATTTTTTATATTTTCTAATTTTATAAAACACACGCACACTCTCTTCGTTTTTTCTCCCCCTAAATTTGTGCAAAAATTTTTAACATAAAGAAAGCTTTTATGTACAAATTTAACCTCAAAAAGACTCAATCGTCAAAATGTAACATTTTATGAAACCCTACAAGCACATTAAATCTGGCTGCTCCAACCGGTTTTGTAAATAAGTTCGCCACAATATTATCACTGTGAATTTGTTCAAGTTGAATTAATTTTCGATCGTAACAATCATGAATGAAATGAATTTTTATGTCAATGTGCTTGGTTTTAGAATGCTGCACCGGATTTTTAACAATAGCAATAGCAGCATCATTATCACAAAATATTGGAGTGTCAAGAAATTCCAAACCGTAATCCAGCAGTTGGTGTTGCATCCAGATAACCTGTGAATAGCAGGTAGAAGCAGCAATGTACTCAGCCTCAGAAGTGGATGTGGACACCGTTTGTTGTTTCTTTCATTGCCATGAAATGAGTCGATCACCCAAGAATTGACATCCAGGAGACGTAGATTTCCTGTCAATATCATCACCTCCATAATTGATGTCATCAAAGGCATATAAATCAAATTCTGAGTTTTGGGATACCAAAGACCTAGCTTTGGTTGTCCTTTCAGATATCTGAAAATACTTTTAACAGCAGTTAAGTGAGAAAGTTTAGGATTAGCTTGGAAACGTGCGCATTGACAGACTGAAAACATGATTTCGGGGCGACTGGTAGTGAGATACATCAGGGATCCTATCATTGATCGATAGTACGTTTGATCTATGGATTTTCTTTCATGATCAGATGACAGATAAGGTCTTTCCACCATAGGAGTCACCGCACACTTAGAATCTTGGAAATCAAACTTTGCCCACATGTCCTCGACATATTTCCCTTGATGTAGCGAAATTCCTGTCGAACTCTAAAGAACATGTAACCCCAGAAATGTCGTCATCTCCCCCAACGTACTCATCTCGAATCTCTTCTTCGTTACCTCCTCAAATTCAAAACATAGAGCAGGTGTGGTGGAACCGAAAATGATAGCGTTCACATAAATCTAAACCAAGATCAGATCTTTCTCAACAGTTTTAAGGAACAAAGTCTGATAGATGGTCCCTCGCTTGTACCCATGTCCCAATAGATGAGCCATCAAAGTGGCATACCATGCCCGAGGAGCTTAATGAAGACCATAAAGAGCTTTGTCTAACTTGTAGATGTGAGTAGGATGCTTCGAGTCAGTAAAACCCGGTAGCTGATCCACATATATCTCATCCTTTACTTCTCCATACGAAAACACTGTCTTGACATCCATTTGATAAACCGTGAACCCCATGTAAGAAGCATATTCCAAGAAAATCCGAACGGCCTCAAGACGAGCCACTGGAGCATACACTTCAGTGTAGTCTAAACCTTCAACCTGACGAAAACCACGAACCACAAACCGCGCTTTGTTTCAAACAATAAACCCAGTGTCATCTTGCTTGTTGCGAAAGACCCATCTTGTATCTAAAGCCTTATTCCCGATGGGCAACTGAACCAATCTCCAAACCTTGAGTTTCTCAAACTGACTCAACTCTACATGCATGGCTTCCACCCAACTTGGTTCTTGCAAAGCCATTTCAACGGACTTAGGTTCAATTTGAGAGATAAAACAGGAATACAAACAACTGTTGATGTGTCCTATTTGACTTCTGGTTGAGACGCCTGTTTCAAGGGGACCTATGACATTCTCTATTGGATGATCCCGTTGAATTATTGTCGGAATAGAATGATCAGGAACAGAAATGGTAGTTGGTAAGTTTATTGGATCTTCAAGAAGTTCAGTGAGACGGTTCCTACATCCAGATGTTGTACTGTGCGAGTATGGGAGTACTAGATATGTATTCATTTGGTATGACATCTGGAAATAAAGTACTACTATTTATTTGACTTATGGTGCTCTCCCCCTCTACTGATGAAACATCGACCGCAGGTGTCTCAGCTGCATGCAAATCACATTCTTCAGGAAACTTTTGTAAAGAAACGGTCTTAGTGATATGTTCGTGTGGACTCGAAGATGACGGCTGAATAGTATCAATCAATTCTGACGGATCTATACCCAGCACCGGAGACTTTTGAAAACTAAAAGAGATATCTTCTTCTTTATCAATAACATTCGAAAACCTTGCATCTGAGTTTCCTGCATCAACAACTGGAAACACATGAAATGGCTTAAACAGTTCATTATAATCATATAACCAGTCAGGACCGACATGAGCATCGGTTTCATTCTCCTATAGCTAGCGCATATCAAATATTCAACAATCTGCTTCGTTGCCTTGTTGTATACTCTATAGGCAGCGCGACCAGCATACCCAACAAAGTAGCAATCATCAGCTTTAGCTCCAAACATTGGAGTTGTTTCGAGATTCAGCAAAGTGCAAGGACATCCAAAGGCACGGAAGTGTGCTACAGTGGGCTAGTGATCATAAACAATCACATAAGGAGTCTTCATCTGTGATTTCTTGATCAACACTCGATTTTGAACATAACACGTTGTGTTAACCCCTTCAGCCCAAAAGAACAAATATAGCTTTGAGTCGCACAACATGGTTCTAGTGGCCTAAATTAGAGTTATGTTCCCTTTCTTAGCTACACCATTTTGTTGCGATGTACGAGCTGAGCTGTATTGTATGGGTACTCTTTTTTCGGAACAATAATGATTCAACGTTGAGTTTTTGAATTCCGTGCCGTTGTCACATCGAATAACCTTCAGCTTCAAGTTGAGTTGATTCTCCATAAGCACCACAAAGCGCTTTATCAATTATGCAGTTTCACTCTTATTTGGCAAGAAAAACGTCCAAGTAAAATGTGAGTAGTCATCAGTTATAACCATATAATATGAACTGCAAGAAAGACTCAAAACATGAACGAACCAAACAAGTCATATGAAGCAATTGAAAAACCGTGGAGATAGTATTGACCAGTTTTGGCTTGTGCGATTTACCATGATGTTTGCCTAAAGCACAAGCTACACATTTTTCAATTGTTACAAAATCTTTAACAGGAAAACCACGGACAATGTTGTTTTTAGCAAGACGGTTTAAAGTTTAAACATTTGCATGACCAAGACGACGATGCCAAAGCATGGCATTATGTTCCGACACTTTTGAAAATAAACATGTGATTTCAGCTGGAACATTTTTATTCATGTCAATCACGTAAGCATTATCCTTTCTTTGTGATCGGACAAGAACCCAATCTTCCGGTATGATGATACCACATTTTAAAATTAGACACTCTTTGTTTGTGAAATGTGTTGAAAAACCCTTGTAACATATATGCGAGACACTGAGCAGACTGTTTTTCAACTCTGGAACAAAATTAACATTTTCAAACTTAAGAATATCATTACTTACAGTACCCTTCTGTGTGATCTTGCCTTTTTCTCTTCCCGCAAAGGAAACATACCCTCCATTAAATATTTGAATGTCGTGCAGTTGAGAGATGTCTCATGTCATGTGCCTGGAACGGCCACTATCAATATACCAAGGTCTGATGATATTCCTCCATAGTTGTTCCTCAGATGAGCTGGAAGAAGTAGAGGCCATGAAAGCAAACTGAATATCCTTTGTTTGCTCATCTACATCGTTCTCTTCTTCAGTAGCATCAATCCGAGCAAAGTTAGCAGTCTGATTGTTTATGTTGAGTGTTGCCATCTGGTCATTCTAATGAAACTATTGAGCCATCAATCCCTGCTCATTCTCTGTAGCACCAGCTCCATTTTCTCCTCTAACCCCACTTACCGGAACCAGTTCCCTTTCCTTGTTCACCTCCTTAGCGGGATTCGTGTATTCACGAGCAAAGTGACCCGGCTCGTGACAGTTATAACACCTCAGGGTCTCTTTATTGAATCCCACTTTTTTGTTAGCTGGCAAATTCCAGTTGTTTCTGCCTGTTCTTTTGGTAAACTTCTTTTCTCTAAACACTTCCATAGCTATTTGCCAAGAGATATCAATTTCCTCCACATCATCAGGATGGATTTGATCCAACTCAGAAACTACAACTAGTTGAACCAGATCTCCAGCAAGAAAAGCATTGTAGCAGTTCATGAAAAATGCCATTAAGGCAATGTTTTCTTGAGTCTCCTTTGAAATCGCAGAAACTTGAGTGAGAGACTGACTAGAAGACCCAACAGCTGATTGAGGCTTAGTTGCTGGAGCAAGTTGTTGAAAGAACACAGGAGCAGGCTATAGTGGTGGCTGAGTAAATTGACCTTGAGAGGACCTAAACATTGAGAAGTTGTTCTGAGCCTGCTGTGGCTGAGCATATTGACCTTGAGATGATTTAAACAAGGAAAAATTGTCTTGTGATATGAGAGCATTATAAGAAGCAACACTGTAACCACCTGCATTATAGGAGTTAGCATGATTTATAGCACGTTGCGTATCATCCATGTCACAGGACTTAATGATAGCCATCACCTAGGACAAAGTTAATCTGGCTAGATCATTTGTCTTCTTGATCACTCCAACATTCATGTCCCATCTTTGTGGCAAAGAGTTGACCAGCTTATTATTTATTTCAGTAGAGGTCAGATTGATGTTTGCAAATCTCAGTTAAGTAACCAACGTAACAAATCTTTGAAGCTGTGTTTCCAAAGACTCTCCCAGATGATGTGCAAAACGGTCTATAAGAACTTAACCTAACCTAGACACTCTAGTTTTAAATTTATAAATCTAGACTATCCTAATGCTAGACCACTAGACAGGCAAGTGTATCTATCAACTGTAGTAAAGCCTAATGAAGTCCGGATATCGAACCCAAAGGACACTAGCGATACCTAAACTAGACTTGACTAATAGCTTAAATAAATTGATTTAATTGATTTTTTAACCTTTTTTAATTATTAACTATAAATTAAATAATATTTAAACTAAAACTGACACGAAACTAGACACGAAGAAATTGGTTTAGAACTCAAATAGGGGAACAACTACCTAGGCAAGGAATCCTACTAGTTAACTCGTAAACTCTCGGAATTGGATTTATGATTGGTACCGTATTCTAAAAATATGAAATTTAAGGAATAACTATAGTAAGCTAGATCACCTTCCGGTCTCACCAACAGTACCTAAGAACCCCAAATATCATATAAAGCTCAACGGATTAATGGATCGAATCACCTCCCGGTCTCACCTTACCTAAATATGCTAAGGTACCCAAAGATTAAATCACCTCCCGGTCTCTCTAATCGCAATATACCCTAAGACGTAAAGGGATATTCTATTTAATTCGGTTATAACTCGAATCTGTAAGAATCTAAAGGAATCTAGGATAACTCACTCCCGTGAAATCACTACCCAAACCCGCAAAAGACCAAAACAGACGACACTAAATTACCTCCCGGTCTCTCAAGTGGCTGAATAAAAGGTATTTCTAAACTCTCAATTACTGTTCCTATGGAATACGTTAACAATACACCATATACTAGTTACAAACACACAGTAAGTAACCTAACATGCATCCATACATGAAAGACATTCACAAAGACGCATATGGAACAAAAATTGATAATAAATTAATACCAAGTACGCAAATGCATCACAACCAAATAAAATAAGAACTTTACCAAAACATGAACCAATCAATAATAAACCAAAACCAAAAATAAAACGAGTCTAAAAAGTATTCATTCAAACCCATGCAGTATAACAGTTTAGCAAATCATAATAGTCATCGATGAAACAAAGATATAAAAATTAATACGGTTCATCGAAAATAAAATAAATATAATTGAGCTACTAGCCTGTGAGCTTAAATTATTGAGTTGTGTGCCTTCTTTCTTGCTTGATTCCTTTTTATTTCTTTAATGCCGTGGAACTTTTTTAGCTGCCAGGGAGCTTGCTTCCTTTGTATTTCTTTCTTCTTTGTTAATTCCGAAATCCAAAGCCACCACTAACAGGGGTGGCGCCTCTTCTGTCCCCTTCAAGGATCTCTCTTCAATAATAACTTACCTTTTCCTTTTATAATTTATTACTTCTTTCTTGATCGACAAGTCAAAATAGCTCGGCCCTTGGACGTGGAGTCGCTCCATTTTATTCTTTTCTTGGTCTGATGCTATAATATTCTAGATCCATTCTTGTGTGACCCATTTCATTAACTATTGTCACATAAACGAACTAAGTGAGTTCCTAGCCAAATTTATATCTTATGCCCTTTTAATCATCTAGATTAAATATTCTATTAAAATAATAAAGAGCACTCAATATTTATTTCTTTTATTCATACGTAACTTTTAGCATATATTTCTTTTTCATTCTTTTTTTTCTTTTTATATATAAATCTTTAATTATATTACCTTTAACGATGACCAACAATATTAATAACCAAGAACTTTAAATAAATAATAATAGCAATACTTGATTATCCACCTCCTGGTCTTAAACTTAGTAAAAGTACTCCATTTATAGCTCGTTTACTCTTAAAACCATTAGAATTTAAATGATGAGCCACTTAGAAGTATTATTCAATAAAAACCAACTCAATAACTACTCAAAAGTATATGAAATAGTTATAATATTTATATACAATTTAGACCACATCAAATATCCCCACACTTAAACCTTTTTCGTTCCTGAAAAAGTATTTTGTAATGGAATCAGAATTCGAAACTGATCTTTAAAACATTTAGGTTATCTTTAAGCACTGATAAACGCATAAACTGCGATTGCCGATATTGTTGTCCACTTAAACACAGACACTAGCCTATCAAGCCCCCAATTGCATTAAGCGTTTTAAGTTCAAAAACCTTGGCTACACCTACCCCATCTCAGACAAAGAGAGTTAGAAAATCTAGAGTCAAAGCAGAATGGTTTGACGAATCACCATAAGCCAAAGACTCGTTGATGGTACTGTTAGGGCCCAAATTTTATAGTCGGATCTGTGGTCAGCTCAGGATCCTAGATCAGCTCAGGATCCTAAATATGCTCGGGATCCCGAATATATTTAGGATTCTTAGATAAGTTTAGTATCCTGAGTATTAATGCTAATAAACAGATATTTCTCTCTTGGTGTTGATTTATAATTACATATATTAATTGTTGATTTAATCCACGCGAAATACACGTTGGTGGTTACATAAAACATGTGGAATGAGTTATAATCGCTGGCATTAAAGGACAAGTAATGGTTAATGGTCAAATATTGACTATTATGCTGAAATCTCGCACTTATAGTTAATATTAGCATGTGTGGGACCACTTTTGATGAATAACTCCCAAAAGAATCGGTCAAAGACGTGGGATGAACATTGAAGAACGTGGATAGACTCAAAAGAAGAGTTCCCCAACGGCTATATTGGAAGACCCTTTCAGTTCCGGGATACTCAGAGAGTTAGTTAGGGATTTCAGTCTATCCTGCCGACACAAGTATTCTGAGGATTATACTTCGAGATATCCAACTGTCCTTTATTGTTCTATTTGTTTTTGCAGATAAGACCACGTGTTTAATATGCTAATATGAACATGGGTTTGCAACGGCTAGTGCTTAGACTTCGTCAAATTAAACGTGGGTAGCAAGGGATAAGTGGAAGACTTAGTCTAGGGTTTCCGGATTTCTCGGATATTTGTTGTAACTTTTTCTTATTTAAACGAGCTGATAGATACAATTAGAACACACACTCTCACTAGTTAGCTACTAGCAATCACTGTAACACTTAGCTCTCGATATTCTATCAGCTCCACATGTTGTCACCACCATTTTATCATTAATAATCGTTGACGGTGATAGTTTTCACCGTCCGGGGGTTTTTTTGCCCGAGATTATCATAATCACATACTATTCCGACCAAAGATTACGTTCTTAATCTTTGACCGAAGTGATTCGACCAAATATTACGTAGTTAATTTTTTACCGAAGTAAGATTATCATAATCAAGGGTTTTTTCCCTCGTAATCACATCATTGTGTTCAATCATTTTACCATTAAGCACCCCGCCTCACGCACTAATTTGATCAAAAGTTAGTTTGCTAATTTTTGACCGAAACAACTTGGCGCCCACCGTGGAGCAAATGGTGCTTTGATCATTATCATCTCTCAAACTAAACCTTACTCTCAATATCCACAACATGTCTACCCAACCGAAAATTGTTTCTTCTTCTGCCGTGGCTTCGGATTCCTCTCTGAGGCCTTCTATGCCTCCTCCTCCTTCTGGTGGTATCCCGAAGAAACCTGACAACAATCAGAAGAAAACTGCTACTCCAGTATTTTCGGGATCGAGACCGTCTCCCCAGGATCCCGTTATGGTATCTAATAATGAACTTTTGTCTATTTATAAGAGGTTACAGGAACAGATGGATCGCCAGAACAAGACCAACCAAATGCTGGTGAAGGAACTGGAAGATATCAGAAAAGCCAAGAAGCCGGCGGAAGAATTCACGCCATTAATCCTGAGATCTATGGATTTCACTCCTCCAGGATCCTCAGGATTAGTGCGTCAGGAGTCAAGCACTGCGTACAACCCTAGATCCTCGCTCTTCCAGCATTCAGGGTCTGCTGGATTGTACTCATCTGGATCCCAAGGATACTTGCATGCATCCTTTGCTAGGCCGTTTCAACATACAGGATCCTCAGGATTGTCACAGCAGGGAGGATTCTCAGGTCCTTATCAGGAGGCATTATCCTCAGGATTGTCGCAGCAGGGAGGATCCTCAGGTCCTTATCAGCAGGCATTATCCTCAGGATTGTCGCAGCAGGGAGGATCCTCAGGTCCTTATCAGCAGGTGGTATCCTCAGGATTTCCGCAATAGGCAGGATTCTCAGGAGTGCCTCCATCAGGCTCTTTCAACCCTCAACAGCCATTTGCTCAGACTCAGCAATTTGCAGGGTCCTCTGAGATACACCAGGGAGACTTCATCCCGATGCAGGCTAACACTTCGGCCACTCCACTTCTCACTCCAGGAAATACTATGTTTGGGAATACCAGCTACAACACCCAAACCGTTCCTCAGAATATCAATCAGGGTAACGCTTTCAATACAATTCCTTTTAATGCTAATCAAGGATTTTTGCAGGATGCAGACATAAGTTCAAGTTTAGCCCGAGAATTACAGAAGCTTAAGGACATGATATCAAATGTTCCTGGTGTTACCCGTCCCATAGCTGAAGTTTCCACTGATAGTCACAGAATATCCCGATTTGTGCCATCAATTGGTGACGTACAAATCCCAAAACGGTTTCAAACCCCAAATATGAAACTGTACGATGGTTCAACGGATCCCGAGGAACACGTCGCACAACATAGAGAGCGTATGGAGATCAACCCAATCCCTATGGAAATCAAGGAAGCATGTCTTTGCAAGGGATTTGGGTCTACCTTGACCGGAGTAGCCATGAAATGGCTACTGAGTATTCCTCCTAATACTATCACTTCCTTTTCTCATTTAATTAACATGCTCAATAACCAGTTTTCTTGCAGTAGAACATTTAAGAAAATGACAGGTGATCTTTACAAGGTTACCTAGAATCCTGGGGAATCCTTGAGAGATTTTATTACAAGGTTTAGCAAGGATTCACTGGAAATTCCAAATCTAAACCCGGCTTCGGCAGTAGAAGCTCTTAAGTTGGGGTTAGAAAAAGGCTCCTCTTTCTATGATGATCTTGTTATGACTCCATGCAGGTCATTAGACGAAGCAAGAAGTAGAGCTCTGAGGTTTATCATGCTAGAAGATGATAAGAAAATCTATAAGATCGGTATCCCGAAATACGATCAGACGAACAAGAAGGCCGAATCCCCGGGAAAATCATATCGATCAAAGCCTTACTATAAGCCTGATAACCCAAGGATCAATGCAGTAGATGATGAGGATGATGAAGAATATCCTAAGGTCTCTGAATATTGTTTTTCTGTTGATATTGGTGGATTAATGTGTGCCATGCAGGATTTAGGTGAAAAAGCCAGGTGGCCAAAGAAGATGGAAAAACGAGGAGCCTACAAAGACAAATCAAAGTGGTGTTCCTTCCACGAAGACTTTGGGCACTTGACTGATGATTGCATTGCACTCAGAAGAGAGATTAGCTATCTTCTCAGCAAAGGCCACTTGAAAGAGCTACTTGGCCGGAAGAAGGTAAAGGAACAAAATCCTGAAAATATTCCTGAAAAGGCGACTCCTCCACCAACAGACGCAAGAACAATCATGTTCATATCCGGAGGATCTGACATCTGTGGAACCTCTTATTCTGCTGCAAAAAGAAATGCTGATCAAAGGAAGTTAGAAGTGTCTGACAGACCAACAAAGACATCCGTTCTCACTTAAACAAAGACCATGACCTTCGATGAAAGTGATAGAGTCAACATTCAGGATCCTCACCATGATAGTTTGGTAGTAACAGTATATGTAGCTAACCATTATGTGCGCAGGATCCTCGTAGATGGTGGAAGCTCTGTCAACATTATTCAATTAGATGTGCTTAGAAAGATGAATATTCCTGAGGATGAGATCGTTCCCAGTTCCTCAATATTGGATGGATTCAGCAGAGAGACTAAGAGCACTATTGGGGAAATAAAACTCCCAGTATACGTCGAAGGGGTAAATAAAATACAAAAATTTTGTGTTATTGACTGTTTGTCTTGTTGCAATATTATATTAGGCAGGCCCTGGATACACGATATGAAAGTAGTCCCCTCCACATATCACCAATGTGTGAAACTCCCAAGTCCGTGGGGAGTTATCAAAATCATCAGCGATCAACAAGATGCAAAGAATTGCTACACCTCTTCTATGAAATGTACTGCCAAACCCCAGATGGCGTAGCAATTACAGAAGCCAGCACGAGATGTAATGGAGGCCAGGGAACAAGAAATTAAAGAAGTACTTCCTTATCCCGAGGATCCTGAAGTCTAAGTGCTGATGGGAACAAGCATTCCTGAGGATATTGAGTCAAAATTGCTCGATTTCCTCAAGTCGAGACTGTCAACATTTGCATGGAGACATGAAGATATGACAGGTATTTCCAAAGACATTATAACACATAAACTTGGAATTGATAATTCTTTCAGGCCAATCCATCAAAAGAGAAGAAAGTCACAATTATCCAGGAAGAAGTTGAAAGACTTTTGAAGGCAAATATGATTAGGGAAGTCCAATATCCCCGATGGTTAGCAAATGTAGTAGTTGTGCAGAAAATGAATGGAAAATGGAGAGTTTGTGTGGATTTCACATATTTGAATAAGGCTTGTCCTAAAGATCCATTCCCTCTACCACACATCGATTCAATGGTGGATGCTACTGCGGGCCACGAGATGCTGACATTTATGGATGCATCCTCAGGATTTCAGCAAATCCAAATGGAGCCCTCAGATCAAGAAGACACCGCCTTCATGACTCCCATAGGTATTTATAACTATATTACTATGCCCTTTGGACTTAGAAATGCAGGTGCAACCTATCAGAGGTTAGTTAACATGATGTTCAAAGAGCAGCTGGGGGACATGATGGAGGTCTATATTGATGATATGGTGGTGAAGTCCAAGAAAGCTGAGAATCACCTCCATGATCTCAAGACAGCATTTGATATCCTCGACAAATATAACATGAAGTTGAATCCTGCAAAGTGCCATTTCGGAGTGAAAGCTGGCAAATTCTTGGGATACATGGTTACCAAAAGGGGAATAGAGGCAAGTCCAGAGTAGATACAAGCTATCCTGAATCTAAAATCCCCAGCATCAGTCAAAGATGTTCAAAGGCTAACTGGCAGAATAGCGGCACTCAACAGATTCATATCCAAATCCTCAGAAAAGTGCAAAGAATTTTATGATATCCTGAGGAAAAACAAAAGGTTCGAGTGGACCAGTAAGCATGAGGAAGCTTTGATGTCCTTAAAAGCTTATCTTTCCTCTGCTTCTCTACTGGTAAAACCCGAAGAAGGTGAACCTCTATCTCTATATCTAGCTGTATCAAATAATGCTGTGAGTGCAGTTTTAGCTAAGGATCTCGAAGGTCAACAGCATCCCATCTATTATGTAAGTAAGAGTCTATTGAATGCTGAAACCATGAAACCAGAAATGTCAGGTACGATGGTAAAATGGGCTGTAAAAATAAGTGCATATGATATAACATATGAACCGAGGACTGCCATCAAATCCCAGGCATTAGCAGACTTTGTGGCTAATTTCACCAGTGAACTTAAAGAAGAAGCAAACTTGGAAGTCCAACAACTGGAAGAAACCAAAGATAAGTGGACTCTATACACTGATGGTGCTTCAAATGTTAGAGGAACAGGTCTCTGGATCTTGGTGAAATCGCCATAGGGGGACATTATACCTCAATCCATATCCTGCAGATTCCAAGCCACAAACAATGAGGCAGAATATGAAGCTTTGATAGCAGGATTACAACTAGCAATCGACATTAAAATCAGGTTTATTCAAGTACATGTTGATTCATTATTATTAACTAATCATTTTAATGGTTCATATATTGTTAGAAGAGAAAAACTAATGAAATATTTAGAGCTAGTCAAAAAACTAGCAAAATGTTTCGAAATGTTTGATATTTCACAGGTACCTAAAGAAGAGAATGTTGAAGCAGATGCCCTAGCATACTTAGCTTAATCCTTCAAAATACCGGAAGGTGTCAAGATTCCCATCATACACATCCTGAGCCCAGCAACAGAAGAACAAGGTGTCAATGAAATATCAGAAGATGGTGAAGATATGAAAATCAAGAATCTTGAGGATAATGAAAATTCCTGGATTATCCCAATCAAGAGATATATTCAGGATGGAGTTATCCCCAAGGATGAAAACCCAAGAGCTTTTCGCACAAAGGTAATCTCATATGCTATAATGAATGATATATTATACAGAAAATCTCTTGCAGGACCATATCTTAGGTGTTTGGAGAAGACGGAAGCTCAAGAAGTTCTTCAGGATATCCACGAAGGAGACTGTGGGAATCATACTGGGGGCAGAACACTATTCTCCAAAATCCTGAGAGCAGGATACTTCTGGCCAACGATGAAGAGGAATGCTATGAATTATTCTCAGAAATGTGATGCATGCCAGAGACATAGCAACATTCTCCACCAGCCAGCCGAACCATTGTATCCTATTATATCCCATTGGCCTTTCATGAAGTGGGGTATGGATATCGTGGGAAAGCTACCAAGAGCTCCGGGAGGAAAAGTCTTTATGCTGGTAATGACAGACTATTTCTCGAAGTGGATCGAGGCTGAATCTTTTGTTCAAGTTAGAGAGAAAGAAGTTATCTCATTCATCAAGCGTAATATTCTGACAATATTTGGAATCCTGGCAGAGATAGTGTGTGACAATGGCTCGCAGTTCATCGGCAAGAGAACCACCAACTTCTGTGCCAGTTGGGGAATCAAAATGGTCACTTCAACACCTGTCCATCCTCAGGCTAACGGACAGGCCGAATCAAGAAACAAAATCATTATCAATAACCTGAAGAAAAAGTTGGGGTCTAAGAAAGGAAAGCGGGCCGAGGAACTACCTTTTGTTCTTTGGGCAGATAGGACCACTTCAAAGAATGCCACTGGTCAGACTCCTTTCTCATTGGTATTTGGAGCTGAAGCAGTTATCCCGACAGAGATGGTTATTGCTACAGCTAGAGTCAGTCATCAAAATCCCGAAGATAACACTCAAAGTCTACTTGAAGATCTAGATGCAGTAGAAGAATTCGGGGATTTAGCAAAGATCAGAATGGCTTCTTATCAGCAAAAAACAGCTAAGTCCTACAACAAGAATATCAGGGTTCGTAGATTTCAAGAAGGGGATTTGGTTCTCCGAAAAGCCTTTCAGAATACTACAAATCCTGCAGATGGAAAGCTCTCACCAAAATTGGAAGGTCCTTACTTGATTGAGTCAGAAGTGGGAAAGGGGGCATATAGATTGTCTACTTTGGATGGTGACTTATTACCAAGGGCTTGGAACGCTATCCACCTTAAAAAATATTTTATGTAAGATTTCTATCCCAAAGATAATTTCTATCTTGAGAAATTTAACAATAATGTTAAACAACTAAGGAATGTAATCAAATTTCTATTTTTATTCATTTTCAATATTATTATTCTTTTATCATGGTACTGACTTAAGAATCGGAGGGGTGTTAGCAAGGCTAACACCCACCCCTCACTTAGAGTTGACTGTTTTGTAGCTTGAAGACATGTGGTATCCCCACGTGAAATGAAGTATATTTGGGCCTTGCCGCTAGTATATTTTAGGCCTTGTCACCAGTATATAAGGGCCTTGCCGCTAGTTAAGGTATTATTCAATGCCTTCTAAGGTTTAAGGGGTTTTCACCTCTTCTTAAGATCGCCTGTAGCGCATGTTTATTCAACCGTAGTTCGAGAGGCGGGGCCAGCACATGAAATATAGTGACTTGTTACCTCGTTATCCTCAGCTATTGGTTTGAATCCCAAGGTTTAAGGGGTTTTCACATCTTCTTAAGATCGCCTGTAGCGCACGATTATTCAGTCGTAGTTTGAGAGACGGGGCCAGCACTTGAAATATAGTGACTTGTTACCTCGTTATCCTCAGCTATTGGTTTGAATCCCAAGTTAATGGTAGACGTACCATTCCTAAGGTTTAAGAGGTTTTCACCTCTTCCAAAGGGCCTTGTCGCCAGTTTATTCCTAAGGTTTAAGGGGTTTTCACCTCTTCTAAGGGCCTTGTCGCCAATTTAGGCCTTGTCGCTAGTTTAAATAGGCCTTGTCGCCAGTTTGTTTAGGCCTTGTCGCCAGAATTTCTGAAATTATTTTTAGGATAATATTGCAGGTCCATCAGTATATCCTTATGACTGGAGGAACATCCTGAAAAGTAATCTTGTTACAAGGACGAAATAGTCTATCAGTATATCCTTATGATTGGAAAAACATCCTAAAAGGTAATCTTGTTACAAGGACGAAATGGTCTATACCTTATCAAAGTTGATTGCTATATGATTCTGGTATGACTTCCTATTTGTGAATATTCTTTATTTCCTACTGTTCGCCTTATTTAGAAAATGAATTTATGACTTCGTGTTGGTTTATTGAATTAAACCTAATTTGTTAAGAAACCTCACCTAGATTTCTAAATCCTAATGAAATCAATTTTATTTTGAGGATTTTATAACAACAACAGGGATTTCGAAGGACTGATCTATTCTCTTAATGATGTCAACTTTAGCCGGTGCTAAAACATAAAATTTGGTGCTACATGGAAAACAGTTTATCATTAGAAAATTTAACAGCTGAAATTGATAAAAACAGCTATCAAATTTTGGGGACAATTGTTAGGGCCCAAATTTTATAGTCGGATCTGTGGTCAGCTCAGGATCCTAGATCAGCTCAGGATCCTAAATATGCTCGGGATCCCGAATATGTTCAGGATTCTCAGATAAGTTTAGTATCCTGAGTATTAATGCTAATAAATAGATATTTCTCTCTTGGTGTTAATTTATAATTGCATATATTAATTGTTGATTTAATCCATGCGAAATACACGGTTGGTGGTTACATAAAACATGTGGAATGAGTTATAACCGCTGGCATTAAAGGCCAAGTAATGGTTAATGGTCAAATATTGACTATTATGCTGAAATCTCGCACTTATAGTTAATATTAGCATGTGTGGGACCACGTTTGAGGAATAACTCCCAAAAGAATTGGTCAAAGACATGGGATGAACATTGAAGAACGTGGATAGACTCAAAAGAAGAGTTCCCCAACGGCTATATTGGAAGACTCTTTCAGTTCCGGGATACTCGGAGAGTTAGTTAGGGATTTTAGCCTATCCTGCCGACACAAGTATTCTGAGGATTATACTTCGGGATATCCAACTATCCTTTATTGTTCTATTTGTTTTGCAGAAAGACCACATGTTTAATATGCTAATATGAACGTGGGTTTGCAACGGCTAGTGCTAAGACTTCGTCAAATTAAACTTGGGAAGCAAGGGATAAGTGGAAGACTTAGTCTAGGGTTTCCGGATTTCTTGGAATATCTGTTATAACTTTTTCTTATTTAAACGAGCTAATAGATACATTTAGAACACACACTCTCACTAGTTAGGTACTAGCAATCACTGTAACACTTAGCTCTCGATATTCTATCAGCTCCACCAGTTGTAACCACAATTTTATTATTAATAATAGTTGACGGTGATAGTTTTCACCGTCTGGGGTTTTTTGTGCCGGAGATTATCATAATCACATACTAATCCGACCAAAGATTACGTTCTTAATCTTTGACCGAAGTGATTCGACCAAAGATTACGTAGTTAATTTTTGACCGAAGTAAGATTATCATAATCAAGGGTTTTTTCCCTCGTAATCACATCATTGTGTTCAATCATTTTACCATTAAGCACCCCGCCTCACGCACTAATTTTATCAAAAGTTAGTTTGCTAATTTTTGACCGAAACAGGTACTAAGTAGATGCAATCGGTGAAATTTGATGTATGAATGGTCATGTGGAGGCCGTACAAGCATACCCTAAATATTATTGGACTTTGTCCTATAAATTCCTAATTTTATATTTATTGACTAAAAACCTTCGAGCCCCAATAGTGTATCCTCAGAGTCACTATCCCCTTGGTAACACGTAAACTCTAAGTCTCGTCTAGTATGTGCAACTTTGGCCTTTTTTTCTATTTTGAGAATACTTCTTTGGCATTTTTCATTACATAACTTTCTCATGGTCATTTGCTTTTCGGACCAACTTTTCATGATACACTTTCATAACATACTTTTCTTTTTCTTTTTTTTTCTCTCTTTTTTATTTATTTTTCTTTTTTTTATATCACCCTAAAGTATATAACTATTTTCTAAGCTCGTAAAAAGATGGACAAGTGGTGGTTTGCTGGTTTGAGTGCATCTAAATCTTACCATCTCAAAGTTTTTAGATTATGGTAATCCTCCCTAAGCATCGAAATTCGGTTTCACCGTTTTTCAAATTATTAGATATATAAAATTTGCTAAAGATGACTATCAAAGCTAGTTGGGCCTACCGACACATCCCAAGTTTAGTGCGTTATCTTTTATTTAATCTCATATATAATAGTAGTTTTAAAAACCAATCTTAAATTTTTCTATCATTTTCCATTATTTGCAAAAATTTTTGTTAAAAATTTGGGACATTTTTCAAATTTTTTTTAAATATTTTTTTAAACTCTTTTTTTATTATTATTTTTAAAATTTTTGAATTTTTTTTATATAAAAATGTTAGTTTTCCATCCCCACACTTAAATGTCACATTGTCCTCAATGAGACAGGAAAAAGTCGAAAATTAAAGCATATTTAAATATACATAAAGTGGAACAGACTCCCTTGGTAAATATGAAGATATTGCCTCGCGAGTCGTGTCCCATGCCCTCCAATTCGAACGAAAACCTCACACTCCAGTACTCTCTACCAAGCTATCACTTACGAACGAAAGCGGCAATCAATAAACAAATGACCTCCCCACACTTGAATCAAACCATGTTTTATCAATCATCTAATAGCATCTCTGAAGCAACCTGAAAGCAAACCAAGAAACAGTCAGCACAAGAAAGCAAGAAACCCAAAAATTAAAAGTAAAAATAAAAGTAAAAACCAAAACATACTACCGGGTTGCCTTCCGGGAAGCGCTAAGTTTACAGAAGAGTCTTCAGCCGGACTCGCTCCCGAAATCTTAATCAGGAGACTTTTCTTTTATCCAACCTCGGCCTAACCCGTTTAGTTCCACCCTTCCAACATATTTAAACAAATAGCACATAGTGAAACATAAAAGCATTTTAAAACATTCAAACGGGTCGGACCACCAATACTTAAACTTACCTGGACCAAACCTAATACGTGACAAACAGTGAGAAAAATGGTTATTCTTGCATTTAATTGTTCGCCTACAACTCTTCATATACCATTTTTGAACCCTCAAAACGTGTTGATCCACGCACTTCCGCTTCCTCTTCTGTGGATTTGTCGATTTCGGTGGCGATCCATTATCTAGTTCCTCCACAGACATTCTAACCTTCCTATGATTTGGCAACTCAACCACCACCATATTCTGATCCTCCTCCTTTGCCACTTCCTCTTCCTTTTCTTCTTCTGGTGACGTTTTGATCTCCATTGTTGGCTTCCTCATGATTAGTGTTTCTAAATATATAAGATCACCAACAGGGTCAAATTCTGCATGTTCGTCAAAAACTTGTAAACCCACCAATTCATCACCAAACTCATCCTCCCAAGATGGTACATGCTCCTTCTCTTCGTCATCTTCCATTTGGTCAAGTGGCTCCTCAACGGCATCTTCTCTCAACTCTGTGTAACTACGTAGCTCCAACTCCATCTCTTCTATCATGCCCTCATCATCATTATTCCAGAATTCATCATCTGTTTCATAGACGGCTTCCTGCTTATTGTAAGAAAAACTCTCATTTAGAATTCTAGCACTTATCTCATCTAACCTAGCTTCGAGTTCCTCTATCTTACGGAGTCTTTCTCTGTCGATCAACTTATCAAGCCTGACTTCCAATTCCTTAATCTTTTGGAATCTTTCACGTTCCTCTTGTTCGGCTCTTTCCAACATCATCTCTTTCCAACATCTTCGATATAAAATACTCCTAAACTGACTCGATCTATTAAACATATTAACTAGACTCGATAAAATAAATTACAAACTAAATTATCCTAAAGACGACTAGGCGCGCTCAATCTAAGACACAAACTCACAAGACACGCCACAAATCAAGACACAAGACCAATTAATCAATTAAGTTCAATCAACGCTAGTTTCGCTATCGCCAAAGTATCCCTGGCAACGGCGCCAAAAACTTGATGTGCAAAACGGTCTATAAGAACTTAACCTAACCTAGACACTCTAGTTTTAAATTTATAAATCTAGATTATCCTAATGCTAGACCACTAGACAGGCAAATGTACCTATCAACTGTAGTAAAGCCTAATGAAGTCCGGATATCGAACCCAAAGGACACTAGCGATACCTAAACTAGACTCTGACTAATAACTTAAATAAATTGATTTAATTGATTTTGTCCTTTTTTAATTATTAAATATAAATTAAATAAAATTTAAACTAAAACTGACACGAAACTAGACACGAAGAATCGGTTTAGAACTCAAATAGGGGAACAACTACCTAGGCAAGGAATCCTACTAGTTAACTCGTAAACTCTCGGAATTGGATTTATGATTGGTACCGTATTCTAAAAATATGAAATTTAAGGAATAACTATAGTAAGCTAGATCACCTTCCGGTCTCACCAACAGTACCTAAGAACCCTAAATATCATATAAAGCTCATCGGTTTAATGGCTCGGGTCACCTCCCGGTCTCACCTTACCTAACTATGCTAAGGTACCCAAAGATTAAAATCACCTCCCGGTCTCTCTAATCACAATATATACCCGAAGGCGTAAAGGGGTATTCTATTTAATTCGGTTATAACTCGGATCTGTAAGAATCTAAAGGAATCTAGGGTAACTCACTCCCGTGCAATCACCCCAAACCCGCAAAAGACCAAAATAGACGACACTCAATTACTTCCCGGTCTCTCAAGTGGCTGAATAAAAGGTATCTCTAAACTCTCAATTACCGTTCCTATGGAATACGTTAACAATACACCATAAACTAGTTACAAACACACAGTAAGTAACCTAATATGCATTCATACATGAAAGACATTCACAAAGACGCATACGGAACAAAAATTGATAATAAATTAATACCAAGTACACAAATGCATCACAACCAAATAAAATAAAAACTTTACCAAAACATGAACCAATCAATAATAAACCAAAACCAAAAATAAAACGACTCTAAAAAGTATTCATCCAAACCCAGACAGTATAACAGTTTAGCAAATCATAATAGTCATCAATGAAACATAGATATAACAATTAATACGGTTCATCGAAAATAAAATAAATATAATTGAGCTACTAGCCTGTGAGCTTAAATTATTTTGTTGTGTGCCTTCTTGCTTGCTTGATTCCTTTTTATTTCTTTAATTCCGTGGAACTTTTTAGCTGCCAAGGAGCTTGCTTTCTTTGTATTTCTTTCTTCTTTGTTAATTCCAAAATCCAAAGCCACCACCAACAGGGGTGGCGCCTCTTCTGTCCCCTTCACGGCTCTCTCTTCAATAATAACCTACCTTTTCCTTTTATAATTTATTACTTCTTTCTTGATCGAAAAGTCAAAATAGCTTGGCCCTTGGACTTGGAGTCCCTCCATTTTATTCTTTTCTTGGGCTAATGCTATAATATTCTAGATCCATTCTTGTGTTGACCCATTTCATTAACTACTGTCACATATACGAGCTAAGTGAGCTCCTAGCCAAAATTATATCTTATGCCATTTTAATCTTCTAGATTAAATATTCTATTAAAATAATAAAGAGCACTCAACATTTATTTCTTTTATTCATACGTAACTTTTAGCATATATTTCTTTTTCATTCTTTTTTTTTCTTTTTATACGATGACCAACAATATTAATAACCAAGAACTTTAAATAAATAAATAATAATAGCAATACTTGATTATCCACCTCCTGGTCTTAAACTTAGTAAAAGTACTCTATTTATAGCTCGTTTACTGTTAAAACCATTAGAATTTAAATGATGAGCCACTTAGAAGTATTATTCAATAAAAACCAACTCAATAACTACTCAAAAATATATGAAATAGTTATAATATTTATATATAATTTAGACCACATCACCAGAACATGATTGAACATGCTGAACTTTTGTCGCAATAGATCATGTCGACTCCTTCTCATATCCTCGTTTCCCTCATACACCTCAAAAAGGGCTTTCCATAATGCTTTAGCAGACTGTAGCTCTCTGAATCCTTAAGCATTTCAAGTGAAAGTGCCATAGTTAGAGTAGCAAGAGCCTTCTCATTCTCTTCAATCTTTTCAAAATCCGCGTCACTGTACATTTCGACGGGTTTTACAACTACTTCATCACTATTTTCCCTCTGATAAGTGATAGGTTGAGGACCCCTGACAATGCTTCTCCAAATCTTTGCGTCCTTCATCTTCACATACTTCTCGAACCTGAACTTCCACTCAGCAAACCCCTCATGAGATAGTTGACGGGGTACACGAGTAGCATTTCCCATGATGGAATCCAACTCTTGATGCAAGGCAGCATTTGATGTGTTACTTAACTGGTCCATCTTAAACTATAGTCCAAATACAAAGTCCAAAGTAAAAGTCCAATATAACAGTCCAATAACAAAAGCCCAAAAAGACCAGGCCCAATTTCAACTAAGACGCGAAAACCCAATAACAGAGAACCCAACATATGAGCCCGAGTACCTTGAAGCTGAACTGAGAACCCTGTAATTTGATCGAGAACACAGTTGCCGAGAACACTTGAACAGAGAACACAGTAGCCGAGAACACACCAATAAACCCTAGAACGATGTATCTTGGCCGAACGCGTATAATAATTGCCAATAACCCTTGTTATGTTGCCTGAGAACGATCAAAGAATGCCGAGAACTATGGAATATGACCGAGATCCTTGGTTGACAGCCAAGAACGATCAAGAGATGTCGAGAACACTCAGATGTTGCCGAGAACAATCAAACCTTTGACCTGGTAAACAAATCAAATCCCTGAATTCTCAAGATTTGAATTTTAACCAAAGATTAAGTCAAATGTATCCCAAAACTAGCTCAACTAAGCCCGATGAACACGAAGAACACCCTAGTCTTGATACAGAAATTTTCAAAGAGCATAGACCAATAACACAATCCTGAATCAATAATATCACCAACACTGAAGAATAGGTCTATAGGCTCTGATACCAATTGTAAGTCCCAATGAAGGATCTTTCAATGTGATATCACTTAAACCTGTTATTAAGCGGAATCTAACAACGAATTGATTCAATACAAAAGCGAACAAACACAATAAACACACAGATGGCTTCAAAACACACGTTATATTCAACGTCGAGTGCTTAACCCCTAACAGTGATTACAATATGAATGATAAACAACTCTCTCGTCTCTCACTGTTCTATGAATGACCGACCCCTCAAAAGACCTAATTACAAAGTATATACAGTGCACCAAACAACCTAAATCCCAAAGCCATACAAAAGCCCATCGAAATCTATTGATTTCGATATTACAAGTTAGCCCAAAACTAAGCCCAACTAGATAATTATAAACCATTTAGTATAGCCCAAGTTAAAAGAAAAAAGAATCTTCATTGCGATTATGAAATAATGAAAAGAATCTTTTTATGTTGTGTCGTTTTTTACATTCGATGTCAGCAACGGTTCCCCAAAACTTGTCCTCCCTTTGCCTTTTGCTTGCCGTGAGGATTTGTGAGAATGTCTATTCACAAACACCTGACAATTTTATTCTTTAAGCTCGTATTCACAAAATATATGAACTTAGGGTATATGTTTAATATTCGTTGTCTAACTTTTTTTGTTATATTGCTTTAAATATGTGTTTTTTAAAATCATATTAAAACGATAGCTTAAAAGACTTTAATATAGCAAAGACCGAAATGCTAACAAATACCAAAATAATTCGATTAAGAAAAATAGTTATAGCATATGATTAGAAAAATAGCTGTATGCAAGGGTAACTAAAATTAAAAAAAAAAAAAGTATACACACACGTGCACACTTAAAAATATACATAACACTTCATCATTCATTATTATTAGAGAAATAAAATATGTGTTTTTACTTGTTATTCCTAATAACATATGTTAGACCTCTTTTTAAAAGTTATCATATGTATCTTCTATAAACATTTTATCAAAATAAACAAATAAATAGTTATTAATCAAAATAGGCATAGCCGATGAAATTCTGATACATAACATGGTATGATAATAACACTCTTGGCACCACTATACACCAAATGAGTTTGCACGAAATATCAAGCAAAGCTGAGTTAACAGTATCACATTAGGACACATATCACAACTATGCTACATAGGTGCCTAAATATTGAAGGTGAGACACCTCCTTAACCCTACATTATTGCAAAGTTCTTTGTCCCCAATAAACATTAAAAGGTCATGTAGGGTTCCAGGTGCCGAAGGTGATGCACCTCTGTAGCCGTGGCGGGCAAGGCAATGCATCTTTGCAGCTTGTTTATTGACGTTTAGGCACTTGCGTAGCCGACACGTGTTGTAATATGATTTTCTCAACTCAGATGTGTTTAATATTTTATGGATGCTCATTTGGTAATTAATGGTGTTTAGGGAGGTTATGTGTCAACAGTTTATAGAATATGCCTATTTTAGTTAAGATCTATTTCTTTGCATTCTTATTTTTTGCTTGTTAATTGATTTCCAAGAAAAATGTCTATATTTGACGCGGTTTTTTGTTGCATTTTTTTGGACTACAAATACATTTAGTTGATAATACTTTTTGAATAAATTGTTAACTAATGAGTGCCCGATTTGACTTTAGTAAGAAAGGCCTCATGATTACGAATCCAATAAACGTTGTATTGAGTTTTCTACCTGAAAACCATTATAAGTTTGTTCCAAAAAATCAAGACAGGGAAACGAAGATGGCCCATACGATGTCCAACCAAAAACTCAATGATGTGTTGGTGGTCCGTTTTCGGATCATTTGAGCCATTTTATCAAATGAGTTAAATTCTAAACAAGTCCATAGGTTTGTTGGATTTCCTGTATTAACAACTAATATGAGACAAGGTTTATAGACTTTTAACATAAAAATAGAATGGAATAAAAATAATAAAGTGATATTATTGAAATGAATAGAGCTAGATATAGGAATGATATATGAAAGTCTCTTCAAAGATAAATTGAATTTATATATTACAAGGCCATGAAGTATACTCTAACTCATCTTAATTTTACATAATCTTCATATCATTATATTTTTCTCTTTCACTCTCTTTCACTCTATGTCATCCAAAGATTTAACCCATTTAACACATAATTAACATAACAAATCAATTAGTAATTAATACATAATTAATACATATTATTCATTTTAACCCGTTAAAAGCATAACTCATGGGCCTTTTTAACACACTTAACACAAGTGGGAAGTGGTTTAATCCATCTTTAAAGTGTCATGTCACTTTAACCTATGTAGGAATTAGAGTATACCCCATGACCTAAAGTAATTATGCAGATGTAGATAATGTGGTTTAGGGGGAGGGGGTGGATGTGATGAAATTTCTCATCACACACCCCACACAATCAAATGGTGCCACATCACCAACCCCAAATCCATCACATGTGATGGTTTTTTTACTAGGGGTGGTGGTGTATGATGGAATTTTTTTGTTTTTGTTTTGTTTTTTTTTTTTTTGCAACTTAAAAAAATAAAACAATATTTTACTAGAACTTAACAAAATAAAAACATTAGTTTACTAGAACATAATTCAACTTAAAAAATAGAAATAAAAAATAAAAGTTACAATAAACGTTTACTCCTCGTCTGAATCCGGAAATTCCAAACCTAAAGAATCTATAAGCTCAACTAGATCCCATCTCAACCGATGTTGAAGATCTTCATCCCGCAAGTCTAATTGGACATCATCGGGAACGGGAACTTGAGTCGGAGGATTCGGTACCTAATCTGGAGAAATTGTATTTCCATCTTCTTTCATTAACATATTGTGTAATATGATGCATGCATACACGTAGCTAGAGATCGTGGGTTTTTTCATTGCACGAACCGGTCGACTAAGTATGCACCATCTACCCTTTAAAACACCGAAAGCTCTCTAGACATCTTCTCTTGCCGATTCTTGCAACTTCTTGAATGCCTTTTCATAGGTCTCGACAGGAAACGAAAAGGCTTTCACAAAAACAGACCATTGCGGGTAGATACCATCGACAAAGTAGCCACGTCTGTAATATCTCCCGTTGACAAAATATGGACAGAAAGGTGCGGTGCCATCAGTTACGCTCTGAAACAACGGTGATGTGTACAGAATAGTGATGTCGTTGTTTGAGCCGGGAACACCAAAATAAGAATGCCAAATCCATAAATCATTTGACGCAACCGCTTCTAGTGAGATGGCCGGTCGTTTGATATCACCCCTAACATACGCCCCTCGCAATTCCCGTGGACATTTCCTCCATTTGATATGTGTACAATCGATGCTACCGAGCATCCTTGGAAAATGCCATCTAGCCTCGTGTGCGGCGTAAAGACGTGTAATGTCGTGTCTTGTTGGTTTTCGTAGAAACTCTTTGCCATACAATTTTATAATCGCGTTACAAAAGAATTGTAGACATTCACGTGAAGTTCTCTCAGACATTTGTAAGTGTTCATCGAATTGGTCGGGTGGGTTACCTGTCGCTAGTTGACGAATAGCGGATGTGCATTTTTGAAGCGCCGTAAAACTTTGTTTGCTTCTCGCTTCGTAAGATTCTTGAAACCATTCTTCGTTTGCTTCGACGTCGGCTACAATCTTTAAAAATAAAGATTTCGGCAAACGAAAGCGTTCCCTAAACGTTTCGTCATTGTATTTTGGCTCCTCCACAAAATAGTCGTTCATTAGCACGTCGTAGGCATGAATACCATCACGCTCCACCACTTATTTTTTTGGACGGCTCGGGCCTTCAAGTTCGTTATATAGCAACAGGAACCATTCGCGAATGTCATCGTCCGAAGACGAAGAGCTATCGGTGTCTAAGGGAAGCGAGTGATTCGGAAATGCCATATTTTTTTGTTGTGAATGAAGGGGAAGTTTGAGAGTGTTTTTGAGTTGGATTTGGTTTTGAGTTGGATTCGGTTTATGTTTTGGTTTTGGTTTTATATTGTTTTTTTTATTTAAACCCTCCCTCCCAACGGCTACTTCCCCTCAATGGTCATTTTTGCCTTGGAAACCCACCATCACTTGCATGATGGCCATCACTCAACCATGCCATCACCCGCGTGATACACCACCGGCGGCGGTGTTGAGTGATTCCATCACGCGTGATGGGTCTTCTTCACGTAGTGCCCCGGGTCCCCTAATGGTGGTGTGCCACTTCATCCCACCAATTTCCATCACAAGTGATGGAATTTAGTAGGGGTGGTGGTGTGGTGTGATAAGATTTTTGTTTTGTTTTTTTTTAATAAATACTAAAATAAATAAAAATAAAATCTGGTGTTTGTTTATGCTGTTATTATTATCACCCATCTCATTATGCTGCTGAAGTTGAACCACCATTGCCATTTTCACCAAAAGCCCTGGTTTTTATTATCAGTTTACAACTTTTTTGAAGACCCTTTTCAAGAATCTTAAAATCTTGGAGAAATAAAAAAGACCCAGAAAAATTTGGTTGAAAAGTTTTGATATTGAGGTTGAGTTCAAGAAACCTAGAAAAAAAGAAGGATTTTGGGAGGTGGATTAGCTGAGGAAAAAGAAGATTTGAAGGGTGTTTGAAACCCTAGACATGGTGGGTGTGCAGGGGAAATTAAACAGCAAGAAAATAAATGCAGAGAGAGAGAGAGAAACGGTCTAATTTCTTGAAATCTCCCCCTCAACGCGTGATGGCCATCACGCAAAAACCTCAATCACGCTATATGGGGGACCGGCGGCGATGCTTGTTATGATACGATCATAACAAAATATTATCTGAGTTTAATATATATTTATTAAATTTATCTATTATTTAGTTTTCTTATTATAGTTTAATTGTGTTTCTTTATTGTTTATCTTTTCCTATTTTATGTGTTTTCTTAGCCTATAAATTGTAATCGTTTCAAGAAGAAAAATAATAAGAAAATTTGTCTCAAGTTTGGTTTCTCTTATTCTCTATAGTTCTTGGAGCCTAACCCACTCTACAGGTATATCAGGAGATTGACCATCTTGAATCGGTCTCTATCAATTTGGTGCTTTCATCAATCGTCCTCATGCCTCCTACGTCGCGTGAAGACTTGATCATGGCCTTGGTCGACAAAATCGATTGGCTATTGATCCAACAAGAATCAAGCGCCATCCAAGCCAAGTTCCAGTTTGACTCTCTCACTACCACCATGAACCAAATAACCGCAAACCTTACCGCCGCCCTCAACAAAATTTCCGGCACCTCTTCGATGATAACCGACCAAAAAATAGTCATTCCACCCCTAATCTCGGCACCCGCACCGCCACCACCAACATATGCATCATGCACCAACAACTCCAACCACAAAACCCATGCCACCACCCCCCATAATACCATTGACCCAATTTTTTTTACCCATTATGAAGCGCCAAGTTCAACTCCCAATTACAAACCTATTACTCCATGTACTGTTACATTTAGTACTTCCCTTCCCACCACAAGCCTGTTGCCGATGTTATCAAAACAACCCAAGTCACCACCTTTCATCAAATCCCACTTTATGACACCATTAGATGCCAGCTTCTTTGGACTTGAATATTCACAAACTATACGTAATATAGGAAGGATGGATGGAAACAAGATTTATACAATGGTGGATTGTGGTAACTGTCACAACAAAACAACAATTGCTTGTGAAGTGCGAATATGCGAATGGCGTCCGCCATGGCGAGCGGTCGAGATTGCCCCGCTTGAGGTAGTCCAACTTGAATAGCGACCACCATGAAAACACGTTTCCGTTCTTGAGGATAAGAACGTTTTGAAGGGGCGAAGAATTGATACGATCATAACAAAATTTTATCTGAGTTAATATATATTTATTAAATTTATCAATTATTTAGTTTCCTTATTATAGTTTAATTGTGTTTTTTTATTGTTTATCTTTTCCTATTTTATGTGTTTTCTTAGCCTATAAATTGTAATCGTTTCAAGAAGAAAAATAATAAGAAAATTTGTCTCAAGTTTGGTTTCTCTTCTTCTCTATAGTTCTTGGAGCCTAACCCACTCTACGGGTATATCGGGTGATTGACCATCTCGAATCGGTCTCTATCATAGCCGGCCACCACGCTCCACTCCTTCCCCTCTTATATTTTGTATATTTTGGAATAAATAGCGGTAAAGGTCAATTATTTATACAAGCAAGTAAGGTTCCGTCAAGGTGATATACTATATACAGGTTTTTCTTTTTTATATCATGCATATTTTTCCTTTCTTTTTCAATAAATTTCAACTTGTTAAGTAAGAGTTTAAATGACGTCAATATAAAAACAATAAAAACAATGTATTTCTTTCTAAAAATGTACACCCAAACACGAGTGGACTCGACTTTATTAATGGATGGATGCCAGTATTCATATCTAAGCACAAGCCGTTACGTGTCCTGCCTATGTATTTAAAAAACCCGCTCGTGTTTGCGCCGTTCCGACGGTATAACACCGTCATCCGACAGTGTTGCAAAAATATAATTACGTGGCGAGTTTTAATTTGATTTAAACACCACTATCTAATCACCGTCGTCTCCGCCCGTGTTGGGTGTGACATTTTGAAAAGAGAAAAAGGTCATAAGGGCAGACTGAGGACATCAAAGGTAAGGACATCTTCAATGGTGTGTTGTTAGGAGGTTTGAATTTCAATATGGTTTGTAAGGTGTGTGTGAGAGGATGAAGGAGTGAGAATGAAATGAAATAGAATTTGAGTGGATGATTAAGATGTTTGAATTTCAAACTATCACCAAGCATTGGAGATGCTCTAATATAGATATTTTAAGGATTTTCTAATTGATAGGTTTGGATGACTTTTTATACATAAATTGCACAACTTTATTAAGATAGAGATTAACAAACTATCTTAAGCAATACGTGTTTCCGTGAAGATATATTGATATAAAGCATTATACTATATTGATATATATATGACAAATTTAAAATATTTGGATATGATTACAGTTGGGATTATAAATTTAAAATTTTCTTAAGCTCGATTATATGTCCACAAAGACCGGTTTTTGAGGCAAGCGTGCGTTGCCACACTCACTTCCAAATGAATGCAAGGAAACATGTCAATATATGATGATGATTAAAGTAGTCATTGATCACCCAATTTTACATCACACAAACACCCATTATTTGGAACTTCTAATTCCCGGTGTCAAATATAAAAAATGATTATAATTCATGAAAAGATTTTAATATAAAGTTAATGGCAAAAACTAAAAACTGAAAGAAAAAAAAATGAAAGTTAGGATTATCATTGGTTAAGGTGTAAGTTTGGATTATTATTGACGAATATATATACTTAGGGTTATTAAAATTTAATATTCTAACCAACTATCATCACTTATACAAAAGTTGAACCCTGTGATTATAACGTAAATGATTTCAGCTTAAACACTAGAATATGAACAGAGTGAAAGTAGGATGGATGGATTTCAGCAGCGATGTGGGTGAGATGGAGATGCTGAGACGAAGACGATGGTATTTTTTGAACCCATCCTAATCAAGTCAGGAAGCAAAGAAGAATACGAGAGTTTGGAAGGGAGAAATATGATGTCAGGAACCCCATTCTATGTGAGTGGTATCGAGGCCAAATTAATTAGAAGATGGGATGAAACATGAAAGCTTCCCACTCCATGCACCAAAGAATACACCGCATGATCGAGTTAATACTATGTTTTAAGTTTATTTAGTTTTTTTTTTTCTTTTGCCCCTTTTCTTTTGATTTATATTCTCTCTTTGGAAATTGAATCTTGGTTAATCACTCACCATAGACTTTTTCGTTTGCAGTTGAAAATAGAACTTACAAAATTATTTTCAAAATTTAAGAATACAACTATAAACCACTAAATACACATCCAAACTAATACATTAATTTGAGGTGTATTATATGTATGATCATTTCTAAAATCTCGATATTAATTAGCCAAAAAAGAAGCACATGACATGAAGAACCAAACCTTGATGATACATCCAAGACTTGCATTAACTAAAATTGAAGATCCAAAATCTCAAACTCTAATAAGATAAATACTAAGTTCTGGTCCTACGTTGCTATCTGGATTCATCATGTAGAATGCTTCAGAGTCTTTTGACCCCACAATCCTCTCAAACCTTGCTCTCATATACATCAACTGATCTCCTTCAACCTCACCCTCCGGTAACACTCCGGCGCCCATTGTAATCGGTCCAATAGAATTAAACACCTTCCATTCATCCGCCCCCACAGTCACGCCTCATTGCATAACCACATTTCTTGCCATTGCAGTACGTCCTCCAAAGTGGCTCATCCAGCAGCTTAAAACCTTTCCTAGTCTCAGTCTTCTTATCGCATTCCAACGCAATCCGAACCTGCCCCGTCGCCATTTCTCGAACCAGGAAGCTAGTCGGGGTGGCTAGCTCCACTAGGAAAGCCGGACCTAGCTTCGGGTCCTCTTGGAACGCGACGTGGACGTGACCACGTCGGTATCCAAAAAGGGTACCCGTGATTCCGGTGGTCTTTTTTATACAACCAGAAGATAACCGCCTCTTGCTAAAAGTAAGAGCCGATAGGAGCTTAGAAACCGACACGAAGGTCGCTTTCTTTCTCCTGGGTGCCGCATGGGCATCGGGTGGTCGTCAGGATTGATATCTTCCTCGGTGACACATGCAAATGATGATGATGAATGGAAATTGAGTATCTCTTCATCATCATGATCTTGACCATCTTCAGGTTTCTTTTTCCAGTGGAAGTATCTTCTTGAGAAGGAAAAGGAAGAATCTTGAGGGGTTTTGGCAGCCATGATTGACCTCATCTTAAGAAATAAAAACAAAAGCTAAACAAGAAAATAATAAAGATTGTGGTTTTTTTCTCCTCCTTTAAGGGGTTTGGTTTCTGAGACTCGGTACTGACAAAAGATGGTGATCAGTCCCCACCTACTATTGAAACACACTGATTTTACACTTCAAAATATTAACGAAGCTAGTTGTCTTACACTTTAAAATATTTTAAAAATAATACAATTAATGGGTGTGATCGGGATTTTTTTTCTTAGGTTTTATTTGGGTCACGGGTTCGAATCCTAGTTCATGTACACGTTCTGAAATATAGACAACACCATTATAAAGGGGATTCGAACTTGAGTAATGAACTGTGGCAAATGTTATAACCTTTCGGGAGAGACACCACTGGTACGTCTTTCAAAAATGATATAAATTGTAGTGTTTATACATATCCTGAGATGATAAAATTATGAGTTCAATACGAAAAGCTATTCAAATTTGATTTTCTTCTCACTTAAATCACAAAAATAAATAAATAACTTGAACCAGTTCTATGCATACATCCTTTCCTTTCCTTTCCTTTTGATTTATTAAACATCTTATCTTACCTGACAAAAAATTTAGAAATATGAATATTTTTAATAAAAACAGAGAATCCATGGAGACAAAGAAATGTCGTACATGAGTGTAGAAAGTAATAGTCGTTGCTGCGATAATTTGAAAAATGGTCACGAGTGAAAGTAAAAGCCAACACCAAACAATACCGGCCGAGACCATTTCCCACTTGAGTTAAGTTTTTGTCTTCTTTTTCTTATTTCATGGTAACAGCCAAAGTATGTTGCCCCATTTAAGGTAAATAATGTTTTCCTTTACAACATAATGTTTTGCACAATTTATCTTGAATTTCTAAGTATGCATAGAAATTCAAGATAAATAAAAAAGATTGATAACATGAACTTTGGTACACAATTTTTTATACGCTCGGGATATCTCATATCAGTCCTCTTTAGGGGTGGCAACCTTGACCCAAACTATTCCAAATGGGTCAATTTGAGTTGTTTTAAAATTCAAATGGGTTGAATTGGGTCATAGGTTTTAATTAAATGGGTCAAAATGGGTCACTTGAAATTCCACATTCTTATTTTTTGGGTCAAAATGGGTTGACAAATTTAACTACATGGGTCGATGTGGGTTAGTGTATTAAGGAAAAGTGACATGTTTGGGTTAAAATGGGTTTTAGATTGAAACGATATCGGTTTAGGTTTCGGCTCGGATCAGCTTTCGTGCCGACACGAGTTTTAGCACTAGGCGGGTTGGGTTTCGGTTTCTTTCGAGTTTTCGCACTAGACGGGTCGATTAAGGTTTTTGATTCGTTTTCGTCGACATTTCGGTTTCGGTTAATTTGTCGGGTTTATTTTATTTTTTATTTTTTTTTTGATGAACGAGGTTAACGGTGAAAATATTTTGGGTTTTTACTTTTTTCGTTATTTGTTTATATTTTGAGTTATTATTTTTTATTTGTTTTTTTTTGGAATTTTTTTTTGAGAGATTTTGATCTTAATAGAAATCATCAAAAAATATTCAAAAAAATTAATAAAAAAATCATAACTCAAAAAATAAAACAAAAATAAAAAATGTAAAAAAACTAAAACGTTTCGTCTGTTGTCCTCGTTCAAAAAAAAAATCGACAAATTAACCGAAACTGAAATGTCGACAACAAACGAAACAAAAACATGCTGAAACAAGCTGTTAAGTGATGAAAGGAACTGAAAAATCGCTAAAGCAAGCTGTTAAGTGCTGAAACAAGCTGAAAAATCGCTTAAACGAGCTATTTGATGCTAAAACGAACTGAAAAATCGCTTAAACGAGCTGTTACGTGCTGAAACAAACTGAAAAATCGCTTAAACAGGCTGTTACGTGCTAAAACGAATTGAAAAACTGCTTAAACGAGCTGTTACGTGCTGAAAGGAACTGAAAAAAATGCTTAAACAAGCTGTTACGTGCTGAAACGAACTGAAAAATTGCTTAAACGAGCTGTTACGTGCTAAAACGAACTGAAAAATAGCATAAACGAGCTGTTACGCGATGAAACGAACTGAAAAATCCGATTTTTTTTTTTTTTTTTTTTTTTTTTTTTTTTTTTTTTTTTTTTTTTTTTTTTTTTTTTTTTTTTTTTTTTTTTTTCTTTTTTTTTTTTTTTTTTTTTTTTTTTTTTTTTTTTTGTTTTTTTTTTTTTTTTTTTTTTTTTTTTTTTTTTTTTTTTTTTTTTTTTTTTTTTTTTTTTTTTTTTTTTTTTTTTTTTTTTTTTTTTTTTTTTTT